>NC_066543.1:6854345-7091845 GCF_024679095.1 Eriocheir sinensis
ATATATATATATATATATATATATATATATATATATATATATATATATATATATATATATATATATATATATATATATATATATATATATATATATATATATATATATATATATATATATATATATATATACACACACATAAGGACATACAGGTATATGAATAAGTTGAATTAAATATGTATATAAAAAGAAATTCAGTAAATGTATGGAGAGGTGGGGAAAAATACATGAGATAAGGAACAGGATAGATCAGGAAGTGAAATCATTGAGGAAATAATAAAAAAAAAGTGATGAGGTTTCCTGACAAAAGAAAAGGGGGACATACAAATTAATAAGAAAAGAAAAAATAATACAAATGAGGAAAGAAATGAATCCAATACGACTCACCATTTTCTTAGCAGCAGCAGTAGCAGAGGCAGGTGTGATAGTTGGGTGTTGCTCCTCGAGGGGTTCATACTCCAAACCAGGAAAGTGGTGGTGGTGGTGGTGGTGGAGGGAAAAGTCAGGAGGCAGAGGCTGGTACTCGGGGAGGAGAGGCTGCTGCACCCCTGGGGAGGAGCCCGAGGATGACGAGGACACACTGCTGCTCCGCTCGAAGGAACATCCCTCTGCAGATATTAGTAATGATGCAATTATTGTTAAATTTCTGGAACTTATAATTACAGATGATCTCATTGTTATTTCTACTCTCATCATGAAGGTGTTACTCAAGTGTAACTTTTAAGCACCTGTCAGTCCAGTGGGTGTTAGCAGTGGAAGAAAACTGAGATAACAGATGTTGAGAAAACTGGTCAGCTGTGTGAACATTTGTGTGGGGCAAGGGTTTGTGTAAAGATATTTTTCATCATTTTTATTCTCTCCTGTGAACAGCCTTGCATGTGGAAAAGGACTTGATGCAAATAGATTCACCATACTCTGTTTCTTCACCCCAGAGGGTCCATTTTCTTCATGGTTCCCTGTTTTACTGATCACCTTTGATTCCTGGCCTGTGTTTGAAAAGGGGGCTGCCAACAGAGGGAGACAAAAGGGAAAGAGGGGAAGGAATATTAGTTGGGTGGAGGCACAGGAAGAGGATATATGAAAGAAAGAAAAGTAAAAAAGAGGAAAACTCATGCTTACTATTCCTTCATTCAAGAAGTGAAAAGGAGATCAGGTTTTTCAGGGAGCTCGCAACAAACAAATGGAGATTGAATGCCTTTATCACCACTGTTGCCATAAAGTCTACTCACTCACCACGATCAGGAGTCAGGCCAGCAAAGCCAATATGCTCCCCATCCTCTGGTAGCCCCAATTGAGGATCATCTGCCAGGCCTCCAATATCACAGTCAGACCCTGTGGAGAAAGGAAGGCCAGTGCAAGATTAGGCTCTATGTTTATTGGAGTGTTAAAATGTCACAAAATATTACCTTAACTTCCTTTTAAATCATTCATCATAAAACAATAGGAATCAGCCAGTTCAGGAAGGAATATACCCTTAAATATTTGTTGAGGGAACAAATGAGGTGTTCAGTCAACTTGTATTTATCAAATGGTATACCCAGATTCTCATAAGAACAAGACTTCAACCCTAAAGTCTGTGTGCTCATAAACTACATCATATAAGCCTTGGCCATATGTAGGCCCATATCAAATGGTAGAAAAAGGGTGTAATTAATTACATAAATTATTTACTCACTACTCATTACAGTTATAATCAAAGGCAATAAAACAGAAAAGTTACAAGCAAAAGCATAACCATAAGATAGGAAAAATTGGAGAGAAAATACAGGAAGGAAAAAGTATGTAAAAGCAGAACGCAAACAAGAAAAGAAAAAAAAATATACGGATGAAAGAGTGACTGAAAGATGGGGAGGAGTTATATGCCACGTGCCTGAGGTGAAGGCCATAGTGGCAAGGGGGTGGGTGAGGGTGAAGCAAGACTCTGGCTGAAGTGATGGTTGGGGTGTGGGGCACTCAGAGTCCAGGAGGAGCCTCCGAGAAGTCTCGTCATCCTGCATCCTGTAATACAAAGCTCAATTGTCATCAATACAGTCCATCTTACATGTGCAGTGCTTCCTGTAGTGAACATGGTACTGTGGTTTAAAACTGGAAAACAGAGAAACCAAATGAAAACAATCTGAACAGCTTCAGCATTATCCTGAAGACTAAAAGACAAAGCTTGGTTGTCAACATGATACTCTGAGAACACTTTTGCAGCATATTAACAATACAATATTAAAATTTCAAAGAAGGTAGAAAGATCACTAACTAAGCAATGGCACCATGAAGCTTGCATAGTAATTATTATTATTATTATTACAATCATTATCTATATCCATTATTCTCACTGTTGTATAGTATTATTAAATTAAGGCAGAATATCACCATCATATCATCTATGAAATAGCAACAACACTATATAAGAAAAGTAACTTCATATACTGCTTGACTATCAGTGAGAAAGTCACAAGTGTGTATTTTCTTTAAGGCTGTGAAATAATTAAGTAGTATAATCAATATATTATTTAGGCTCTAGAAATTGGATAATCATTAAAGAATCAAAGTAACTCCTAAAAATACTGATTACTACCACAAAAGAATGATGGACAACTCACTCCACACTGCCTCCAATGTAACCAAGAGCATCCGGGTCAACACTGGCGCTGGTGTCAGAAGGGGCCACCTCAGCCGAGTCATCCGAGATGTAGACAATAGATGGAATGACATCCGTGTCCTCTGAGCGCGAGATGCTCGATCTGGAGTCATCTGAATCTGACCCTCCAATCTGTGTGTACTGACCAGCACCAGCTCCCGCCCCTGCCACTCCCCCCCCTCCTGTGCTGCTGCTGCTGAAGGTTCGCAGGCGTGGCTTGTCCATGACTGCTGGCAATGTTCCTTAGTACTGCCTGAAGGAGGGAGGGAGAAGTTTAAATGATGAGGGAAGAGGATACCATCTGGGTGGTGGATCAACTTTACACAATAATATTGGCCTTCTTCACAGCAAAACCAACAACAGCAGGTTTCAGGAATATATATCAAAATAATTTATATAATGATACCTGTGGAGACCACATACTTATTGGGACTATATACCCAAAATTAAAGTAAATAATTAAATATAGGAAATAATTCTAGTCTAATGGTTACATATCCATCAACACCCATGGAATCATGCACACTCAAGCAATGTAGACCACCAACACACACACACTGGCACCGGGTAATCAACATTGGCCTCACAGGGGCAGTCCTCTACACAGCACCCTTCACAGTCCCACGCTCCCGCCTGATGCTCCTACAGAACGTAAGAAGTAAGCAATGGCCCGCGAAAGAGGCGATAACATTGTGGATACGCACCTGACCAAATTCAATTGTAACAAGAGTACAATGGTATGCAGTGGGGGCTAAATACCGTGTGATCCGCCCCTATTAATTCGAAATAACTTAACCAAGAAGCATAAAGGACCGAGGCTGACTTACTAGAATTCCAGCAGTACTATGAGTATGAAGTCGGGCACACTACAATTATAAAAGTGAGATATGGCCGCGTACCGGGTGCTCGCCCCCTGCCAGTAGCCTGCCTCCCGTCGCCCCGCCCCCTTGCCTTGCCAGCCTCAGGGGCATGCGCGGCGCGGCATAGGTAAACATTGCTGCATTCGAGTCTACTTCTGAACAATACCGTTATTACTCCGCTTATCTATTCTGCAATGTGTTTCTTGTTTATGTGATATAATATTATGAATACCATTTATATTGAGATATTTGACTAAAGCGTAATAATCTTAGAGGAAAGTAATAATCAAGGTGCCGCTGCATTTTTTTTTTTCTGTTTGCGTATCCCTTATTATTCTTAAACAAAAAGAAGAGTGCAAAAAAACGCCACTAAAAATGTTCTACATGACGCTACTTACAAATTATAAGCGACAGAGAGTCTATCTGACAGTGGCGATACACTGCCTAACTTCGTCCAGTGAAAATGATGGTCACAACTCCCTTGACTAAATCAAGGCCTCTATTTTTTTTAGCACTTGTCCCCAACCATTGTATCTCTTTAGTGTCCTGGTGCTACTTCCACATGTATCCTTAGTTGTATAATCACACTCTGTACTGCCTGGGGGTTGGGATGGCATGCTCCTCCCTTCTCCTTTGTTGTTTACTTGCAACAATAAACTATCAATCAATCAGTCAAGAAATTGTACGGAGGGGGAGGGGGGGGGAAGTGATACACCGTACACGCAGGTAGGTGGCGAGGGGACAGTACCAAGGCCTTGACAGACAGTACCCCCTGTAGCGTGGCCACTGGCATGGTCACCTGTCCGAGGTTGGGAGTAGGGTGGAGAGATCCGCAGGTTTATCCTGTAATACTCGAGGGCTGGGGATGGAGCAGGGTGCTCATGAACTCATGAATCTGCATGGCCTCGATGTTGTTCTTTTCTACTACAGCACATTGACAGTCAGGGCTGTTTGTCCTTGGGATAAACAGGGTGCTTGACCGGAGCCCATTCTCTGAACGAGTCTGCTCCTAGGAAAAAAAAAATGTTTTCAGGACGCAGATTCATATGGCAAGCAGCAAATCAAGGACGGGTGTAGCCATGGAGCACCTGAGGGCCAGTGCCCGCATTAGACCTTGTGCCTCCTGTGTGCCGTAGCTCCCCTGCAGCCTGAACTGTGAGAAGTTTTTTTTTTTTAATAGAACCACGTACTACACTTATACATACATACATACATACATACATACATCTAGATAACTCAATAGAAAACGGTGATATGCTCGATTATTGTTCAGTTATATTTAAATTTCGTCGCGTTTTTTATCACGTTCAGGAGCCTATTTTCCAACATTTGCCAGAGCCCTTTTAGGTCAGTAGACGGCCTTGACAACATTTATTCACGATAGACAATCCTTAAGATGAGTTCATGTTTTAACAGAGAAAGATGAATCTAACTTATTTACGACAATGTTATTAAATCTTTTACTGTGTTTTCGTGTTATCTTCAGCATTACACGTCTAACCCATCCGGCCATTTGCAAGCTTTATGAAAGTAGGTAGGCCTACTATGTGGCTGGTATTCTCACACGCCTCTCACATTAACTCTTTACAAAGGCCAAAAGGGAGATCAGTCGGGTTTTGATGAGTTGTTTTCTTCGTTTTTAGGTTCATGGTACAGAAGAGGGATCGAGCTACCACCAGTCATAAAACTACCCTATAGGAAATGTTCAAAACTCCTACGAAAGCCTTAATTGTCAAATATGTGCGACTGGGCGGCAAAATGTTTAAAAAGCGTGTCTTCGATCATTTGTGAAGCAGAGGTGATCCAAAAAGTAGAACTTCGTCATCCAGTAACTATTGGAGTGCGCATCGAGGAATTCAAGCCAAGACCCTTTTGCTGGTTACTTTCTTTGTAAGGACCTCGCACTTTTATAGCTAAGCAGGATATTATTTTGAACGTGTGTGTGTGTGTGTGTGTGTGTGTGTGTGTGTGTGTGTGTGTGTGTGTGTGTGTTATTATAAGGTGAGCCACAGGTCAACTATAATCCGGTAAAGGTCTTGACGAAGTACAAGTACGAGGCCACTTCCAACTCTCCGTGGCCACACCTACTCCTCCGCCTTACCTTCTCCTCCCTCCCTCCCTCCCTTGGGACTCACAAGAATAGTAATGTCTTTCCTCCACACTTGGGCTCCATCTATTGGTTGCCATACCCACTTCTATACCCATGTGTGTGTGTGTGTGTGTGTGTGTGTTTACCTAGCTATTTATATTTACCTATTTGTAGTCTACCGGGCCCGACCTAAACTCTTATAGTCCCGTCTCCATATCTACATTTATCCAGTCTTTCCTTCATTTGTTGGACACTGTTCGCCTCCACCACCTCTTCCCGCAAGCTGTTCCATGTATTAACACTTCTATGTGGAAAACTATACTTTTTTTTTTAAGTCGCTCAAACAGGTTCCTTTATTAAGTTTCTTCCTATGTCCTCTCAGTCTGTATCCACCTCATCAAACATACGTCATATTCGTGTGTGTGTGTGTGTGTGTGTGTGTGTGTGTGTGTGTGTGTTTAAGTGTAGGTGTATCATCAGCACCACCACCACCACCTGCCTTGCGCCTCTGATATACCTGTGTGCGTGACAGAGGTGCGGCGGGGGAGGGGGGCGCGGTGACGAGTTCCCACGCTGACGGCCTCGCGCCACCTGAACACCCCCACATGCCCCCCCACCCCACGCCTCCCCACCCGCCCAGGTGACATCGCTTTGTGTCGCGTGGTTACCTGGCTGGGCGGAGGACCTGATCCCTGGGGCGCGCGAAGCCTCCACGTGAATTATGCGCATTACGACGATCATTTGTCGATTGATTCGGTGCCACGCAGCTGGTAATTGTGCTGGCCAGGTGTGACGCAACGAGGGGGGAGGGGGGGGAGGGGTGACTTGTGGGGTGGGGGGGTGAGGAGATGTTGCAGCAAGGGGTAGGGGGCGAGGGGGGAGCAGTTACGGAGTGGATAATTAGAGGTGATGAGATGGTGGAGATTTAAGTAGTAGTAGTAGTAGTAGTAGCATATATAATAATTGGAGGAAGAGGAGTAGGAGGAGTATAAGTAAGAGGAGGACGTGACGTGTGTGTGGGGGGGGGTAGGGGGATCGACGAAGTGTAAGGTGGGGGACGGGGGGAGTGTAGTAGGTAAGTGATGCAAGTTGACGGCGGTGGATTCAAAAGGAGGGGATGGAGTGCGGTGGAGTGTGTGAAGGGTGTTATGGCGCGGAGAGGATCAGGTGGATGCATGGGTGGGTGTGTACTTCAGCAAAGATATAAGTAAGAGGACGAGGAAGACGAGGATAGAGGCGAGTTATAGGAAGAGGACGAGGAAGACGAGGATAGGGGCGAGTTATAGGAAGAGGACGAGGAAGACGAGGATAGGGGCGAGTTATAGGAAGAGGACGAGGAAGACGAGGATAGGGGGGAGTTATAGGAAGAGGACGAGGAAGACGAGGATAGGGGCGAGTTATAGGAAGAGGACGAGGAAGACGAGGATAGAGGCGAGTTATAGGAAGAGGACGAGGAAGACGAGGATAGGGGCGAGTTATAGGAAGAGGACGAGGAAGACGAGGATAGAGGCGAGTTATAGGAAGAGGACGAGGAAGACGAGGATAGGGGGGAGTTATAGGAAGAGGACGAGGAAGACGAGGATAAGGGGGAGTTATAGGAAGAGGACGAGGAAGACGAGGATAGAGGCGAGTTATAGGAAGAGGACGAGGAAGACGAGGATAGGGGGGAGTTATAGGAAGAGGACGAGGAAGACGAGGATAGAGGCGAGTTATAGGAAGAGGACGAGGAAGACGAGGATAGAGGCGAGTTATAGGAAGAGGACGAGGAAGACGAGGATAGGGGGGAGTTATAGGAAGAGGACAAAGAAGATGAGAATAGGGGCGAGTTATAGGAAGAGGACGAGGAAGACGAGGATAGGGGGGAGTTATAGGAAGAGGACGAGGAAGACGAGGATAGGGGCGAGTTATAGGAAGAGGACGAGGAAGACGAGGATAGGGGCGAGTTATAGGAAGAGGACGAGGAAGACGAGGATAGGGGCGAGTTATAGGAAGAGGACGAGGAAGACGAGGATAGAGGGGAGTTATAGGAAGAGGACGAGGATAAATGAATAAGAAGAAAAGGAAATGGAGGAAATACAGGACGTGGACAAGAACGAAGTTGACGGTAAGGTGAAGATGGAAAGAGGGGATGAAACAGACGAGGAAAAGGAGGAGTAAGAAAAGGAAGAGGAGGAAAAGGAGGACGAGGACGAAGAGGATTACAGAAGGAGGAGGACAATGAGAACGAGGGCGTGGAGAGGAATGTAGTGGAGCAGAAGCTGAAAAGTGGAACAAGTGGGTCACGTTGATTACATGAAAAAAAAACTAATTAATCATCTTATCTCAAATGCCAGTGAACTCTTGAGCTGTGTGTGTGTGTGTGTGTGTGTGTGTGTGTGTGTGTAATAAACTCATGGAGACTGATCACTTTCATAACTACATACTCTCTCTCTCTCTCTCTCTCTCTCTCTCTCTCTCTCTCTCTCTCTCTAAATATTGGTATTGCCATTACAACCATATTACACTTGGCTATAATATGTTGGAGGAGAGAGAGAGAGAGAGAGAGAGAGAGAGAGAGAGAGAGAGAGAGATCCCCACCCTCATCCCCCTTTTCCCCACACTCAACACAACACCAGCCACAACGGCCTCCACCACTTACGTTCAATTCGTGCTTAATCTCCCTGCAACGTACTGGTCGCGTGAGAACGGAAAAAAAGATCAAATCAGGAGCAGAGGTGAGTGAGGGGTGGGTGTGGGAAGCCTGGACGGAGCGTGTGAGTGTCAAGAGAGAGAGGGAGAGGGGAAGAGCGCTAGGGAGAGGGGTAGAGGGGGGGAGTGCAAGAGTGGGAGGCGGGGGTGGTGGAAGAGGGAAGGGCATAATATCATCATTGTTACACTCGTCCCAACACACGCGACCAGCCGTTTATCTCTCTGTGCCTCCGAGCATGATGGTTCTGGGAGCTGCCTATACCTGTGTGTGTGTGTGTGTGTGTGTGTGTGTGTAGGATGCGCGGTATGGATGGCGTCAAATCGGCTATTGAAATCACTCGCTTCAAGGCTTTCTTTCTTATTTATCTCTTTTTCTTTCGAGTACAGCCTCTAAACTTATATTGAAACTACCCCAAACACACACACACACACACACACACACACACACACACACACACACACACACACACACACACACACACACAAAGATGTACAGACAGACAGAGGCAGACAGGGGCAGCAGGTGACCTCAGAACTGTCGTATTGATCTCTCTATATAACAATCATGGACTGAGCTGTTATATATTGTGATGGGAGGGGCCGAGGGGGATGAAAAAGGATGCTGCCTGGACTGATGTCACCACTGCACATCACGTTCCGGTCGATTTTGTTTGTATTATTTATTTATGTGTTGTCACGTTTTTCCTTTCAGCTGTTGCAGTTTCGGCTGGACGAAGAGACGGAGCGGCGATGAGGTGCTGTCGAGCATATCTTTGTTTTGTTCACCTCGTTTTTGCTGAGTTCACACTTGTTATGGTATAGGATTAAGCTTGCAGTTCTTGTTCAAGGTTACAAAAATAAAAGAACGACGAAATGAGTGCCCTCCGTCACACACACACACACACACACACACACACACACACACACACACACAAACACACACACACATACATACACACACACAGTCGTAATAATGACAACAACGTGTAATCGATCACTTAACCTCGCAGCCGGCCATTAAACGCGGTGCACTGATTTCATTTTTATGCCTCCCGCCCGCCAAGAAGCAGCGTTTAGCCGCCTTCGTTAACAGCCCATTAAAACCACCCAGCCAGAGTTTACAGGATTTTAATGCGCCACTCCGGGAAGCCATTACCTCCGCTATTATATTTCCGGACTGTTTACACGGGGTTATGCAGGTGTGCGCCTCAAAGGGAAAAAATATACCGAAAAATGTCATGTATTTTTGTTTTTAGTATATGAATAATTTATCTGTTATTATCAATCTTATTCTCATCTTTTTCTTCTTGATGGTGAGAGGCTTTGACGACTTTTCTCTCCCAGTGCTCTTCGAAGTTCTCCCACTGCGACTTAATTATATGCATTACGCCGTATACCTTCACGACCTATATATTTAAGTCTCCTGACGGCGCAGAACTGTGTGACGTCCGCTGCCTGGAGTGTATTTATCTATCACCAAAGTGGCGACCCAAACAATAGTCAATAGTCTGCATGCAGGGATGCCACGATATCGTACTCACCAAACTAGATTTTCCCATATCTAACGCATAATGACTGCACAAAACCCCCTATAATCAACACTTCTAGCATTAAATATAAACAGGTGTCGTTAGTTTTGTGGGTGGGACATTTTTTAGCCTGAAATCGGGAAAAATGAGAAGTTGAGAACGACAATCTGGCACCGTTGTCTGCCTGTCGCAACCCAGCACCAGAGAGCGACCCACACTCTGAAGAACCTGATTTCGACGCCCTAGCTCACACATTTGACAAGGCTTTCACAGGAGTTCTGATCACTTCCATAGGTGCATTTATAATCTTGGTGGTTGTTTAACTCTTCTTCTGTGCCGTGAACGTGAAAAAGAACTCATGAAAGCTCTTTTAATCACCTTTTCGGGTTTTGGAAGTAGTTGATGCAAGAGGCGAAAGCGTCTGAGCATACCGCCCCTTCTGCTCCATAAATTCGTAAGGGCGTCCTCCAGCACCACACATTTAATCAGCATCGATCTTGGAACCAGCGTAGTACATCCATATAGAGGAAGCGGTCACGTGACAGGAAGGGAAAGAGAGCGAGAGCGTCTAACGTGCCGAGTATCAAAAGAGCAATAAAATCTCGATCCGTGCGCCAACTACCATCACTCACCACCGGAAAGGACGCTGTTATTAATCTTTACCGCGGGGGAGGGCTGCAATCACGGCCGTCGCCACTACCGCCGCTCCCCCGCCGCCCCTTCGCCGCCAATGCTTGTAATGTAATGCCACAATCCCGCCGTCCGTCTCTCTTCTGCATGCGCCCCAGTCTCTGCCGCCGCCAGTACTTCATGCCTGACGACGAAAGGTTAAGGTTGGTATTATAAGACACTCGCTTATAACATCAACTATTTATAAAGGTCAAAGAGGGAGGCAATTGAGTTCTAATGAGTGTTTCTTTAGGTTTATGGTACAGAAGAAGGGACAAACTACCACCAGGGTCTAAAAACTACTCCTGGAAATGCCCAAAAGTCCTAGGAAAGCCTTGTCAAATAGGGGAACTTAAGCGACAAAATGTTTAGCTATACGGCCCCAAGAGTCTAGCATTCTTAAACATTTCGGCACCCAAGTACACCTAATTGACAAGGCTTTCGTGGGGGTTTCGGGCATTTCCAGGGGTAGTTTCATGACCCTTATTGTTGTTTGATCATACTTCTGTACCTCTAACACACTCATTAGCATCCGACTGATCTCTCTTTTGGCCTTTGGAGACAGTTGATGTGAGAGGCCGAAGAGTCTGAAGAACAACGACCTCGAGTTTAAAAGAATAGGAACAATCAAAGCTTTTCTTATTATACAGAAGGCATATGTTGAAGAAATATATATCCATCTATTTATTTACTTACCGATTTATTTATCTAACTTTATTGTTATTAACCGATTGTACAAATTATCATCTATTTATTAAGAGATTAATTATCCATTCATCTGTCTATCAATTAATCTATTCATTTGATCTTATGCAGTGGTACAAATTCTCGAGGGACCAAAATATAAGAAAAAAGGGAATATCTGATGCTGTCTAAAAAAAAAATCGTGGTCACTGTTAATTATAGGTTAAATAGCGCGTAAATTATGAACCTCACTTTATGGTAGCGGCTTCTTTTTACGTCTGACATAGCCTACTGTGAAAAGCGAGTCAGCCCTGAGTCAGCCGAGGTTCTGAGAGGCCCGTCACGGGATGGCAACAAGTCGACACACTCGCCGCCCACTAGGCTCAGAAACAATGTTGCCTCTCATCCTTGCTCATCGATCTGCTGAAGCCAATGTCGTAGTGCCTCCAAAGATCAATTTAAAGTTAGTTAATGATCTTATTTCATATTTTCTATTATTCTGTTGAACTGATTCGTTGTTTCAGTATTTTAGGCTATACTACTCATCTTTTTGTTTATATATCCGTCTCCACACTCGCGTTTCTTATCAACTATATTATATTATTTAAAGTAATACTCTCTTTCTTATGATGATGATAATGATGATGAAGAGGAGGAGGAAGAGGAGAAGGATAATGATGATTTTGATGATGATGATACTAATACTACTATTACTACTACTGCTACTGCTATTACTACTACTACTACTACTACTACTAATAATAATAATAATAATAATAATAATAATAATAATAATAATAATAATAATAATAATAATAATAATAATAAAAATAACTACTACTCTACTACTCTGCTACTACTACGATTACTACTACTATTTTTATTATACTACTACTACTACTACTACTACTACTACTATCACTTTTACTATCCACGGTCACTGCCCCAATGCACCACCTATCCACTCGTTCCCATACCCAACCACACCCACCATCCATTCATCCACCCACCATCCACCCCCCACCGTGACTCCCCTGCCGTTCCTTCCCCGCCGTGCCCCGCCGTAGTGTCCCCAAGTTCCCACCCGGAGCAGTGGAGGGCGGCGGGGACAGATTACCGTAATGTTTCCGGCAGGTCTCGCGCGGCGCCGTCACGGGCCGCGCCCCAACCCGCCACCACCTCGCGCGCTCCCTCGTCCTCTCCCTCGTCCTCCTCCTCCCTCTGTCTCTGCAGGCGCGGGCGGACAAGAGAGAGAGAGAGAGAGAGAGAGAGAGAGAGAGAGAGAGAGAGAGAGAGAGAGAGATGAAGGGAAAGGCACATAAGTGAGCTAAGCTCGGAATGGGAGAGGAGAATGAGGGGAAAGGGGAAGGATGAGAGAGAGAGAGAGAGAGAGAGAGAGAGAGAGAGAGAGAGAGAGAGAGAGAAGGAAGATGAGATGTGAGAGGGAAGGGGAGGAGGGAGAGTGAAGGGTAAGAGAGAGAGAGAGAGAGAGAGAGAGAGAGAGAGAGAGAGAGAGAGACTGTGTGGGGTGGTAATGGAGCAGGATCATGGGGGGGTCTCGAGCAGAGGAAGAGTAGGTTTCGTCTCACCTGTGATGGATGCGTTTAGCTGTTGATTGTAATGCTGGTGAACAAAGCTGCATCGTATATATCTATCTGGTTGCTTAATTGGCTTTGAACTTTACCTTGCTTTGGAAGTTATTTGCGATTAACTCCAAAAAAAAATTGCTCATCTAAGCCATTGGACCTCTGAGTAAGGTGATAAAACGTAGATATTTTATATTTTATGAAAATATAACAATATTAAGAGCTCTTGGAATATTTGGTAGATGAATGGAGCAGGCTTGACAGTCACGACTCCTGCATGCCAATACGATAGATACATTCAAGAGAAGGTTAAATAAATTAATGGATCGTAAGGTTAGGTGGGGTTAGGTTTACAAGAACTGCCTTGTACAGGCGCATATACCCGCGGCCTCCTGCAGACTCCTCTTGTTTGTTCGTTACAGCAGTGCCGATGAAATGTTCTTTTTAAATCCGCAGACTACAGTACCGAGTGCATGAATTTGAAAAAAGGAGTCTACGAGAATCCGGCAGGCCTTTCAATACAAGGCAGCTTCTGTAAACCTAATCCTACCTAACCTCACTATATCCAAAAATATATCTAACCCTTTCTTGAGCGTATCTATCGTATTGGGACTCCCAGTATGACTGCCGAGCCTGTTATACTTTCATCCACCATTCTATTGGTGAATTTATTCTTGACTATGCCTTTGTTGTATCTGAATTTATCCAACTTACTCCCATTACTACGTTTCCTATACCCGGCTCTCTTACCAACAGAACCTTATTGAATAATCGTGCCTGCCTTCGTTCTTTTTTAAGGTGGTGTATGTTTTCGGGCTCCCTTCTCCTTCTCTTCTCAAAGAGAACCCCTCCATAAGACACCTTGTTCTCATTCATTACAGTTCTAAGTCATAAACTTTGAGGCATTCGCAAGGCAAAAAAATTAGAACAAACCCTAAGTGACAGTATTTATTGTTATGTGACTAGAAGATACTATAAGATATACAGGATAATTCTCGCTTATTTCCGTTATTAAAAAAATCGTTGTTTCGAAATACGCCACATCTTAATGAAGACGTCGAGGTATTCTTCAGTAATTCTGGTTCGTAACTCAAAGATTATTAGCTTGTAACCTACGTGACTTTCCGTTTCCTTGTGTGTGTGTGTGTGTGTGTGTGCTCTGCAGTGGCCATGAAGTAAAGTTACCGGACCAGGGACACACCTAATTTTTGGTCCGGAAGCCACTCAAAACAATGCATCTAATATAGACAGTGTGACGCCTCGGTAACTGCAGGCCTCTTTTAAATATTTGCCGTCCTCTCAGTAGCTTGTGTAAACACATATTCGAGCTTTCTATATTTATCCTCAGTCCTTTTTAAAAATATTGTCAATCGTGGTTTGCATTGGGTGACGTAACAAAATGGCAAACAAATATCCGTTTTCTCTCTGTTTGTATACGGCGGCGAACACTACAAGAGGAACAGATGAATGAATATTAAACTTAATGAACCGGATAAGATAAGAAGCTACGTGTTTATCAGTTTAAAGAAATATTAAATATCTGAGGAAAACAGTCGACAGAAGTAAATGATACAATGCAACAACGATTATTAGCTACTACTACTATTGTTGCTGTTGCTGCTACTACTACCGCTGCTACCACTACCACCATTACTGCTTTTACTGCTGGTACTATTACTGCTGATGCTGCTGGTACTATTCGATAATTACGTTAATAACAACAACAAAGGACATCGTCGCTAGAGGAACACCAATGACTACGCCCGCCTCCTCCTGCACCGTCTGTTTTTTAGCACACTGACGTGACTTTCCTTGCTCCTGAACCTCGCTGCTCGTGGCGGTGGCGGCGGCGGAGGGAAGGAAGGGACGGAGGAGGAGGAGGGAAGCTGGAAAGTGCGGCCTGAGTGAGCAGAGGGACGCGGTGAGGAGGAAGTAAGAGGGACGGAGGGAAGGGAGGCACGGAGACTAAGTAATAAGACGAATAATAAGATAATTACCGTTCGGGGGGCATAATCAGTGAGGACGGGCCCACACAATGCCGCGACGCAAGAATACCACGGGAGACATCCGGAATGGTTTTCACAAAGGCGACGTGCGGCCTGCTCCCCCCTAACGCGAACCGGGACTCCCTTCGCCGTTACCTCCTTCAGGAAGATCATAAGAGCACCACTAATACGGAGGACCATTTTGGGTGCTCCAGTGGCCGTGTGAGTCCCTCCAGTGGGCGGCGGCGGAGGCAAAGCGGAGGGGGGGCGATATCGAGGGCCCGCAGCAATAATCCTAACATGATCAGTCATTGTGCATCCTCCTCCTGAAAAGCGCACAGGCCCCTACGTCCACCTGGAGCATCCCCCCCCCATCCCCCTGCCACCCCGCTCGCCGCACTCTGATGACTATTTTACGGGGGTCTAATTAGCGCGTCACACTCCCTGCCCTCTGCCTGGCCGCGCTGCCGCTAAAGATTGCTCCTGGGTTATGAGCATGTAATGGCTGGGGGGAGGGGGATGGGCGAGGGGGGGGGGTCGGGGTAAGGGAGCTTCGACGGACCACGCGACGGGGCCTTACCGACGATGACTTGTTAGTTTTGGAGAGAGAGAGAGAGAGAGAGAGAGAGAGAGAGAGAGAGAGAGAGAGAGAGAGAGAGAGAGAGTTACCCATCACAGTTCCTTCCTTCAAGACTCCAAATCGTGCATAACAGCTTCTAATAGGCCTTGGAGAGCGTTGGCGTCTCATCCTTCGAGAGAGAGAGAGAGAGAGAGAGAGAGAGAGAGAGAGAGTTATTCATCACATTTCCTTCCCTCGAAAGTAAAAAAAATAAATAATAATAAATAACTTTTAATCCATGGGCCTTGGTGAGTGTTGGCGTTCTCATCCTAATTCGCCCCCCCCCCTCCCCACCCCCGGTACTCACGCCGCCGCCGCCCACCTGCTCGTAGCCTTGCCGCCATTGTCTCATTACTGGGTTCGCGGAGGACACGTTGTTCTCGCTAAAGGGCGATATTAATAAGAGATGCGCGCGTGTGTGGACTCAAGATACGCGCACATGAGCAGATCTGCATATTGTTAAGGCGATGGTGAGGGTTCCCAGCTTCCTCTCGGGGTAAACTAGCGAGGGGAAAAAAGTTTGGTTGGTCGGCGGACATATATAGAAGCGAGGGGAAAAAAGTTTGGTTGGTCGGCGGACATATATAGAAGCGAGGGGAAAAAAGTTTGGTTGGTCGGCGGACATATATAGAAGCGAGGGGAAAAAAGTTTGGTTGGTCGGTGGACATAAAAAAAAGAGGTGAAAAAAGTTTGGTTGGTCGGCGGACATATATAGAAGCGAGCAGAAAAAAAGTTAGGTTGGTTGGTGAACATAAAAATAAGCGGAAAAAAAGTTTGGTTGGTCGGCGGACATAAAAAAAGAGGTGAATAAAGTTTGGTTGGTCGGTGGACATATATAGAAGCGAGGGGAAAAAAGTTTGGTTGGTCGGCGGACACCAAAAACAAAGAGTGCATGAAAAATGGTGCACGGAAATTGATGTCCATTATTTGTATTTGAGGTTTCATTATGTTGATCTATGGCGGATTCGAGAACATGAAGATATATGAACGAAGGCAAGAAGGTGGAAGAAGGAGGAATGCTGAAGACGTTAAAACAAGACCAGAACGAGGAAGAGGAGAAGGAAGAGGAGAAAGAAGAACAGGCAGGGATGAAGACATGCAAAGGAAAACAAGAACGATCGAGGGGAAGGAAGAAGAAGAGGAGGAGGAGGAGGAGAAAGAAAAAGAACAGGCAGGTATGAAGATATGCAAAGGAAAACAAGAACGAGGGGAAGGAAAGAAGAAGAGGAGGAGGAGGAGGAGAAAGAAGAATAACAGGCAGGGATGAATATATGCAAAGGAAAACAAGAACGATCAAGGGGAAGGAAGAAGATGAGGAGGAGGAGGAGGAGGAGGCGATAATGAGGAAATTTGGACAAGGGCGAGGAGGAGAATCGAGGAAGAGGAAGAGATGAGAATGAGCGAAAACGAGAACGAAGAAGAGAAAGAAGAGGCGGCAAAGAGGAGGAAGATGGTGATAAGAGGATAAAGAGGAGGAGGAAAAGAAAGATAAATAGGAGGCAGAGAGAGAGAGAGAGAGAGAGAGAGAGATCAACACCATGGGTCAAAACAATACAGAGTAACCCACACACACACACCTCCGCCCCCTCCACACACCCCACTCCCTTACACCCACCCTTAAGAAAACACTCCAACTCCTACTTGCAAGCCTATCACAGCCATTCCTGTACGGTACCATAAATACTATAAAATTTCTGTCCAAACATCGACTTCCTCCGCCCTCCCCCCTTCACTTTCTCTTTTATTTTTATTATTATTCTTTTTTTTTAATCAAGGGTAGAGTAAGAAGAGGAAGTGGGTTAGTGGCGAAGGTATACAGGTGTTCAGTTGTATGGTGTAGGTTCGTTAGTTGTTCTGGTGTAGTTATTGTTCATCGGGCACCTTGTTTGTATACTTTCTCTTCTCTAAATTCCCGCCTTCCCCTCCCTCCCTCCCTCATTCCTTTCTCTTTCTTTTCCCCTTCTCTTCCCTTTTTCTTCCTTTCTCCACAGCCCACACGTTATTATTCCTCCCTGCTCCCTTTATCCACAGCCCACACGTTATTATTCCTCCCTGCTCCCTTTATCCACAGCCCACACGTTATTATTCCTCCCTGCTCCCTTTATCCACAGCCCACACGTTATTATTCCTCCCTGCTCCCTTTATCCACAGCCCACACGTTATTATTCCTCCCTGCTCCTTTCTCCACAGCCCTCACGTTTTTCTTCCTCACTGCTCCCTTTATCCACAGCCCACACGTTATTATTCCTCCCTGCTCCCTTTATCCACAGCCCACACGTTATTATTCCTCCCTGCTCCCTTTATCCACAGCCCACACGTTATTATTCCTCCCTTCTCCCTTTCTCCACAGCCCACACGTTATTATTCCTCCCTGCTCCCTTTATTCACAGCCCACACGATATTATTCCACCCTTCTCCCTTTCTCCACAGCCCACACGTTATTATTCCTCCCTGCTCCCTTTCTCCACAGCCCACACGTTATTATTCCTCCCTCCTCCCTTTATCCACAGCCCACACGTTATTATTCCTTCCTGCTCCCTTTATCCACAGCCCACACGTTATTATTCCTCCCTCCTCCCTTTATCCACAGCCCACACGTTATTATTCCTCCCTGCTCCCTTTCTCCACAGCCCACACGTTATTATTCCTCCCTGCTCCCTTTATCCACAGCCCACACGTTATTATTCCTCCCTGCTCCCTTTCTCCACAGCCCACACGTTATTATTCCTCCCTGCTCCCTTTATCCACAGCCCACACGTTATTATTCCTCCCTGCTCCCTTTCTCCACAGCCCACACGTTATTATTCCTCCCTGCTCCCTTTATCCACAGCCCACACGTTATTATTCCTCCCTCCTCCCTTTATCCACAGCCCACACGTTATTATTCCTCCCTGCTCCCTTTATCCACAGCCCACACGTTATTATTTCTTCTTCCTTTCCTCTCCGTCAATGCAATTTTTTTTCACCCTTCTTTGTCACTCTCATCTACTTATCTTTCCTTTCCCTTCCCTTCCCTTTATTATCTCATTCTCCACAGTTCGAAACGTTGTATTGAGGGGAGGCATTGATCAGGTCAGCTGCCAGAACGCCCTCCACCACCACCACCACCACCATCATCACCACTACGATCGACACAGCCACTGGGGCGCGACTGACTCCACCACCGCCACCTCCATTACCACCATCAGACAGACACCACCACCACCGCCAGCAGACATAGCCACCAACACCAGACAACAACAACTATTTCTACAACAACTATAGCAACAAACATCATACCACCCACCCTACCCAACACCACCACCATTTGCACCATCAACAGTGACGGGCAATACGCGTAGATTGATAAACGAGGTAGCTTCATAAAAAAGAGCAATGTTGGTAAAAGTTAAAGGCAATCGAAATTTTGGGCTTCCGTATACATCCCTTTTTTTTCCGATATGTAAGGTTACTATATAGCGACGAAATTACCGACTTATTTATTTCGGAGTAAGCAATATGAATGGTTCTGACGTTTGTTAATTAAAATCACAATAAGTCTGTGGGTCGGTATGAAATTAATAATCGAAATAAGCAAAAAGATCCAGGTACTGGCAAACTGAATTATATTTGTCTTATTAACTAAGTGATGCACGCTTGTCGAATTGCCTTACCTTCCTATTTTTTTTACAGTAAAGGAAACACAACAAGGGAAATAAATTAAGAAGAAAAAATAAAACCCCACTAGGCGCTGCTCCTGTAAATGCAAATAGGAGTGTACTTAGGCACTCCGATTTTCTTTTTTTTTTTTTTTTTTACAACAAAGGAGACACCTCAAGGGCACACAAAAAAGGAAACAATAATAATAAAAAAAAAAAGCTTACAAACGTGTGGTGTGCTAAAGGACATATGGGTTCAGAATCTATGGCGAAAGGTTGCATATACAGATACAACGATACAGGAAAGCGGTCTGTTAATTTATAAGATTATTTGTCAGCCCTGAGAAGGTTCTTATATTTTTATGGAGGAAATATTTAGCTTTAATGTATAGCCTATATTTTAGATGAGAGAGAGAGAGAGAGAGAGAGAGAGAGAGAGAGAGAGAGAGAGAGAGAGAGAGTATTTGTAGCTTATAATGGTCTAATAATTATATTAATGACTATTTAAATATGGATTAGCTACAGGCGGTTCTCTCTTTGCTCATCTTTCTACTACTCAAACATCGTCTTCCCTATCACATCTACCACCTGCCTCACTACTACTGTACTACTACTACTACTACTACTACTACTACTACTACTATTACTATTACTACTTCCATATCATATCTACCTCCTCCATCACCACTAACACCAACGACTTTATAAATATTAGTCTACTATCTTCCCTATCACAGTAATCACCTCCACCACCAAAAACACCACCAACGACTACTACTACTACTACTACTACTACTACTACTACTACTACCACAACCACGATCAGCACCACACTCCATTACCTCTTCGCTGTGTGGTCACGGTTCCTTGCTGGGTCACGAAGTATGTCTGTTTGTCTGTCTGTATGGCTGGATGGTTAGGCAGGTACTGAAGCGTCCTCAATATATACACAATAACAGCTCATTAATGGTGGTGGTGATGGTGGTGGTGATGGTGGTGTATTGGTGGTGGTGGTGATGGGAGGCTATTGTTTTGGTAGTGGTGGTGGTGGTGGTGGTGATGGGAAAGGGTTGTGGTGGTGGTGGTCATGAAAGTGAGAGTATTTGGGTGGTGATAGTGGTGGTGGTGGCGGTGGTGGTGAGAGTTGTGGTGATTTTATAGTGGGGGTGAGTGCGGTGATGAGGAGTTATCGTGGTTGTGGTGGTGATGGCAGTGATGAGAGGGAGTTGTGATGATGATAGTGGTAGTGATTGCGGTGATGAGATGAAGTTGAGATGGTGGTGGTGGAGATGGTGGCAAAGGGAAGGAGCTGGTGGTGGCGGTGGTGGTGTGGGGGGTGATGGGAGAGGCCGGGGTGGGGGGGTAGGGGCTGGGAAGGGCGGAAAAGATGGGTGGTGGTGGTGGTGGCGATGGTGGTGGTGGTGTCGGAGATGAAGGTGGTTGTGGTGGTGGTGGTGAAGTGGGTGGTGGTGGTGGTGATGTTGTAGGTGGTGGTGGTGGTGATGGTGGTGGTGGTGAAGGTGGTGGTGTTGGAGATGAAGATGGTGGTGGTGGTGGTGAAGGGGCTGCTGGTGGTGGTGGTGGTGGAGGTGATGGTGGTCGGGTGGTGGTGATGTTGTATAGGTGGTGGTGGTGGAGGTGATGATGGTCGGGTGGTGGTGATGTTGTATAGGTGGTTGTGGTGGTGGTAGTGAAGGGGCTGGTGGTGGTGTCGGAGATAGTGGTTGTTGTGGTGGTGGTGAAGGAGTTGGGGCTGGTGGTGATGGTGGTGGTGGTGGTTTGCGGTTGTTTCGATCGCTCGTCGGATGTAAACAAGTCTTTAAACACTCAGGTGCTCGTAATGAGACACGCAAGACCCCCCTCCCTCCCCCCTTCTCTCTCTCTCTCTCTCTCTCTCTCTCTCTCTCTCTCTCTCTCTCTCTCTCTCTCTCTCTCTCTCTCTCTCTCTCTCTCTCTCTCTCTCTCTCTCTCTCTCTCTCTCTCTCTTGGGACCTTTCTAACTACCAAACAACCAAACAAGGAAGTTCATTTTAGTACTTCAGACACTCGCGCCCCTCCCACCCGCCCTCCACTCACAACCCAGCCGCCCTTCTTCAGGCCCCTGGGAGCAACGGAGAACAACACATGGCCGAGGGGCGGAGCGGGAGAGAGAGAGAGAGAGAGAGAGAGAGAGAGAGAGAGAGAGAGAGAGAGAATCTAACCTCCATTTGAAACTTTCGATTGTAGTAACATCAACTACCTTTTTTTTTCCTATTCGCCCGTTACCTTACCTAACCTAACCTAACCTAACCTAACCTAATCTGAATTCATAAGCCTTGTAGACATTGCTGCCGGTATTAAGACTTTTATTCAATATAAGTACATCTTCATCATCTTTGGCAATCCCTTCAACTCATTAACTTACCTGGATGAGCTCACGTCAGTCCATTTGGTAAGGCAGATCAACTCTAAATAAATCTATCTATGCATAAGCCAACTTCCTCAGCCTTTTTGTCATTCATTTTTGCACAGATCCGAGAGACTATCTATTTTTTTGTAACGCAGGGATCAATATTACATAGTACACCCACAAGGGGACCTAATCAGTGCCAAATGCTACAGCTGAAAATTCTCGTGACTCTTCCTCCTGTTGTATGGGGGTCACGTTTGTCTCGGGGTGAGCAATGTCCTTTTCTCAACACCAGGTTAGGTTAGGTTAGGTTAGCTTAGGTTAGGTCAGGGTCCCTGCTCAACACAATGAATAGTTCTTGTCTTTCCCGGCGAGCAGGTAGTGAGACACGACCATAAGTACGAGTGTCTACCTTTGCAGGTGTCTCCGCGCCGCTCCACTGTAAATGCCTCAAGGGAATCAGCGACTGTTGTGGGGAAGGATCAGAAGATTATACTACTCTTTTAATTCCGGTTGTGTGGGCATAGGGGTCGCAAAGGTTTCTGAGGGGGAGGAGATGGTATGCGGCTTTGGACGGGAGGAAAAGGGAGGCGGGTGGGGAGGGGGTGTGGTTGATTTGTCTATTTGGTTAGTTTCTCAAGGCGTGGTTATAGTTGGTTTTGTTGACTTTGTACATAAATTTTTTACCACTGAGATTGTAATCACCACTTCTTCACAAATGGATTACTGAGTGCAAGACGGCGGGTGACACACATCTACTATCATTGTGAAGGGGTTTCGAAGCGAGTCGTTCCTTGGTCCCAGTGAGAAATATTAGGGAGAAACACACGGGAAGGGAGGAAACAATGGAGAGCAGAAAGAAAGAAAACATAGATATTGAGAGACAGAGAGATGATAAGGAAAGTGAACAGGATGCAGATGATAATGTAATGTGTTATGGTGGGAAAGTAGAAGGTAATAAAGGGCAGGCTGAGAGGTAAGAGGGGGATGAAATGTAGACTGAATGAAGGAAGATAAGAGAGAGACATGAGAAGGAGAGTGAACTGCAGGTGATAATGTTGAGTGTGCTGGGAGGAGCCGCAGGGCATAAGGGTGAGATATGGGAGGGACAAGCAACGGAGAGGAGGTTAGCGGCAGAGGGAGAGGCAGGAGAAAAGAGAAAAAACAATGATAAGAAACGAGAAGAGAGATAATGATGTGTTGAGGGAAGATTGACAAAATATGGAAGGAACGAAGGATAAGAAAGTGGAATGGTAATGAACGTGAACAACGAATTACATAAGAAGGATTAGAAAGAAGAGGAATGATAAGGAATGCGAACAACGACTTTACATGCATAGGAAAGACAAGAAAGTGGATTAATCATGAACGTGAACAAGGAATTACATGGAAAGGATAAAAAAAAGACAGAGGAAAGAGAAGGAATGCGAACTAGACGTGCGTCGACGCGTGGGTGTCGAGGCGAGCGAGAGGTGGTGCGCAGAGCGGAGATCAGGCTGGTCTGGAGGGGCAAGTCGGGGCGTGGCTACTCATCCCTAGACGAGGAAAAAGGCCAGACAATGATAATCTCTCATTAGTATAATTACTACTTATAGCAAGGCGGGGCGTGAGACAGATTGGTCCTTGGGGCGGTGACACTCCGTGCTGGCCTTCACTTCCGAGTGCTCGGCGGATGGCTGGCCCCTGTTTGGCCGGTCCCCCGAGGCAAGATTTAGTTGGAATTTATTTTTCAAACCATAGTAACATTAATGTCACTTTATTTTTGTATGTATATACCTATACATTTGCAATGACTGGGAGGTGCCCGCTGTACCCGACTTCATTATAACATCGAAATCAAGAACTGTCCAATGCAGGGTGTCCGTTACTAGACTATGTAATTAGCCGCCCCTGTAAAGACCTCTGATTGCCTGAATTACACAGCTACAACATTATATAGATACTTTGAAGACACTTTGAATTATGGGTTCAAATAGTTTGATTGTTTTAGGTATAGTTGATGTAGACATGTATCTGCCTGGACTACACAGCTCCTGTGGCTATAGGCTACATGGATATCTTATATATAAAAACAATACTACATGCTTTAAAATAGGCCCATCGTCTCTGCTGCAGCTATACATGGATATTATATTCATATATAAAAATACTTCTATCTGTTTCAAAATAGGACTATAGTCTGTGCTGCTTACACGTGCACCTTAGAAACGGGTTCCACAATATTACCATAACGCTATCGTAATGTTTGTGAATAGGAGGAAATGGAAGATGTGCCAATGAAAGCCCCTCTCCTCTTACATCATACCATAGATTATAAATATATGCTGAAAACGAAAAATAAATAAACAAGAAGAGCTGTCTGCCCTCTCTTGACCAATACATAAATAAAAAAGTAGAGAATTAGATATTTTGTAATGCATAGAAGGGCGGGGCCGAGAGAGGGTGAGACGGAGAAGGAAAGGGTGATCAATCAGGACAGTACTGGAAATGGGAAAACTTTATGATAAGTACCACTGGTAGATGTGCGGGGGGCTGCGGGAGGGTGGTTCGATGGGCAAGGCAGAGAGAAGGTTAAAGTGGGGAGAAGCAGAGGGAAGGGGAGCGAGAAGTAAAGAAAGTAGAGGGGGGGGGGCGGGGTACGAGGGAGTTGCCCCATGGAGGAGGAGTGAAGGATAAAGAATAATTAGGAGGAGAGGAGTGGGATGGGGGAGTGTGAGGTGGCACGGTATCCAAAAGTATTCGTGGCTTCCTTAGGGAAAGTACTTCATTGAGATAACTCATGGGAGCAGAAAAGCAGGCGAATATCTTTAAAGTTTTGTAGAGTCTGAATAATCGAAAGATGAATATGAAGAAAACGAAGATAATATTAACAGTCAGCTGACAAAACAATAAATAACGATCGTGAACAGTCACTTAAGACAGTAGAGGAATGCACATGTCTAGGAAAACAATTTGTGCGACCCGGCCTACTAAAAAAAGAAAAAAAAGAGAGAGAGAGAGAATTGGAACAGCATGGAGGGCTTTCGGCGCAGTAATATCATGAATAGCAACCTGCCACTCTTCCTTAATAAGAGAGAGGTGTGCATTCAGTGCAACCTGCGAGACTGCTATATAGGACCGTATTCTTAAACATTTCGCCACACATATTTGACAAAGCTTTCATAGGCGTTGTGGGCATTTCCAGGGGTAATCTAATGACCCTGGTGGTAGTTTGACCCTTCTTCTGTACCAAGAACGTGAAAAAACATTCATGAAAACCCCATTTATCTCCCTTTTGGGTGGCCGGTAATAAAGTCACAGGAAAAAAAAGTCACAGAAAAAAGTCACAATTTTGGCTGGGAAAGAAAGTCAGATAATCAAACAAAAATATTCAAGTCATATGCAGTCGCCTGAGTGAAGGATGTTAGGGACCAACGAGGTTGAAGAATTTATTATTCCACCCTTTGCATAAGTTGTTGGTACAGGCATTGTTGTTCATGGTGGCGTCATGCACATTACATAGATGAGGGGACCCCATAGGTGGATTGCGATGCATTCTCCGAGGCATCAGCACGACTGGACATGGCAACTGGCTGCTGCATCAGTCGATAGGAGCCTCTAACATAAGTACAATCAAAGTACGTATACATGAGCATCTCCTTGGCTTCAGGCTGATCTTGCGGAATGACAGTTTTGAGGTATACCTCATACCCAGGCCTCATACCTTCATCAACGTCCTCTAGGGGCAAAAAAAGCTAGAGCATCAATCATGCCACAAAACAAACGAAACTCAGCATTGGTATTATACTGTGTTTCCAAACCCAGTTCCTGGATCTTACGCCGAGTGGATTGCGTAAAATGATGGAAACAGCCTTAGCTCTCTACGTCGCGGGCGAACACGGCAAGAACACCTCTCAGTAACTACACCATCCTCAGAGTCAGTCACCACGGCTTGCACATTCATAGAATAGTTTAGGTCTGCACACTCATCAATTATAGACTGAAAGAGTTCTTCGTAGGTGGCACAAGCCTTGTTTGGAAGACACTGAAGTAATTGCTGTATTACCGAAAGGCACACGGATGACATGCATCTGTTTGAAAATATTTGGAGCCTTAGCAAAGTTGCCATTCATATATAAAGTGAAAACAGTGCGAACATTGCCCTGTTTCTTATTTTCCTATGACTTTTTTGCCTGTGACTTTTTACCTTGATTCCCTTTTTGTCCCTTGGAAATGGGTGATATGGGAGGCGGAAGCGTCTCAAAATATCGACCATAGTCTTATAATATTCGGTTCAGACTTTTTACTCTTAACAAAATATTTACAAATCTAAGAAGCACACAAAGAGGAGTAAAGATAAAACTGCTGACAGTAGACGTTAGGGCAGACACAGGACGAGGTGTAAAAATGACATTAGAGCCTTCATCGGAGCAAGATGAAGTTACACTAACATCAGAGAAGTGGAAGACGTTGAGAGAATCCTTTGTCCTGCAGTTGACTATAGTAATCGTTGAAGTTGATGGAAAGGAGTTTGGAAAGTGGAGAAAAAAAGATGGATGTGGAAGGCTGGTGTGTGGAGAGGTGGACGCAAGGGAGACGAGGTGGTGTGAAGTGGGCGTGGGAGGGCGGTGGGTTGGTGGGCGGGCGGGAGTGGTGTTAATAGGGGTGGCGAGGCAGGTAATCTGGGTCGTAATTTAAATATTAATCCCTTAATACAGCGGTAATGGTGCTCCGATGTGCCCTTACTCGCTGGACGGGAAGTGGAAGAGGAAGGTGAGGGAGAGGGAGAGCGAGGGAGAGGGGAGAGGAGGGCGAGAGAGGGCGAGGGAGGAGAGGGGAGGACGGGAGAGGGAGAGGGATGAGAGGGAGACGTGACGTGGAAGAGTGACGTAGAAAAGGAGGGAGAGAAGAGGAGTGACAAGGAGGGGGAGGGGCAAAATGGGGCAGAGAGAGAGAGAGAGAGAGAGAGAGAGAGAGAGAGAGAGAGAGAGAGAGAGAGAGAGAGAGAGAAGAGACAGTGGAGGAGAAAAGGAGGGAAGGAGGAAGGAAAGGGAAGGGATGCTGTGGAGGAAAGGAGAGGAAGAGGAGAGAGGAAAGGGAAAGAGGGGGAGGGGGTAAGAGGAAGGGAGGAAGAGAGGAGGTGACAAAGGGAAGGAGGAAGGAATGACGAGAGGGAAGGGGAGAGAAGGAGGGAAAGCCGGAAGGAGAGATGTAGAGGTGGAGGAGAGAGGGAAATGGAAATGGTGATGGGAGGGGAAATGGTGACCGCTGAGAGGAAAATGATGATGATGATGATGATGATGGTGATAGTGTTGAAAAATTATACTAACGATGAAAAAAAAAATAATAGACTGAAAATAAACGAGAGAGGAAAAGTGAGTCTGGAAAAGATGGAGAGAAGAGAGGAGAGAGGCTAGGAGAGATGGAGAGAAGGAAGGAGAGAGATGGAGAGAAGGATAGAGGGTAGGAGGGAGGGAGAAAAGGAAAGAGAGAAAGGCTAGGAGGGAGGGAAAGAGGGAGGGAGGAAGGGAGGGAGGAGTGAGGATGAAGAAATAGGGAGAGGAGTAGAGATAAGGGATGGGGATGAGAGAGAGAGAGAGAGAGAGAGAGAGAGAGAGAGAGAGAGAGAGAGAGAGAGAGAGAGAGAGAGAGAGAGAGAGAGAGAGAGAGAGAGAGAGAGAGAGAGAGAGAGAGAGAGGAGGAAAGGGAGGAATGCTGAAACAAGAGGGAATAAAGGAGTGGGTAGGAGAGCTTAGGAGGGAGAGAAGGGAAGGGGGGGTACTTAATTGCTGTCCAAGGGGGGAGGGGAGGGGTGCTGAATTCTTGAAAGTAGGATGGGGCAAGGAGGATGAGGAAAAGGAGGAGAGAGTGACCCGGAAATGGAAAGAACACAGCAACAGACAAATACATGGTAGACGCTGATGGCAAATAAATAGGAGATATATAATAACAGCAGTGTCGTGGTAGGTTGATAGTAAAAAAATAAAAAGAAAGGAAAGAAAAGGCTGATTAAATTAAGGACGGTAGAAGCACTGAAGGCAAATGTCTGAGAAATGTTGTGTTTGATTGTCCTTGTGCGTGGTGTGCCAGGAGCAGACCGACGAAGGCAGACAAGCGGGAGAAAGATGAAGGACAGATGCCTCAAGAAGGGTCGTGTTTGACTGCCCTTGCCCTTGTGCGTGAACGGCGGGTCCATGCTTCCATTACCACGTCCTGTGTGTGTGTGTGTGTGTGTGTGTGTGTGTGTTCTGCCCGGTGGCGTGTGACGGTGTGTGACGCCCGCCGCCCACGCGCCGCCCTCGTTACACACACTCAGGACAACACGCGGACAGGACACACACGACTCTCGCTGCGGCCTCGCGCAGAGGAACGCTCGTGACAGACTCTGGCGTTCACAGGTCGCCCTCAGACCCTTCGCCTCACTCCCTCACACCTCAAGCCCTCCACGGTGGATTCAACCCTCAGTAGTGACAACTCTCACTCAGCGTTACGACAGTAAATTCTTTGCTGGACGGAGCAGCTGCAGCATGTCTTCAGAGTCTGCAGTGCCAGGGTCACGGCCCCTTCGCGGGGAGGAGCGCATGAGGGTGATCTTGTGCCAGTACTGCGGCTACGACACTGACCGCAAGAACAACCTGAAGCGTCACGTCCACACGATGCACGAGGCCTCGCCGGTGGAGCTGGATTGCTGTGGTCAGCGTTTCTTCAGCAAGGCGGAGCTGCGTGCACACACGAGGCAAATGCACCGCCACGGCTACATGTGTCCGGTGTGCCGCCACGTGTTCTGCCGCAAGGCGCTCCTCAGGCGGCACCTCTCCGTGCACACTGGCATCAAGGATTTCATCTGTAGTGTCTGCAAATACGACACAAGCCACAAGAGTAACCTTGAGCGGCACCTGAGAAGTCACCTCAAGAACCCAGACTTGGCCGCCGCCGCACAAAAGGCTTTAGCCGATCTGGAGGCATCGCGCTCCTCGACAGCCTCCGAGAGTGTCTCAAGCACATCGCAGCCTGCCGGTGCCTCTTCCAACGAACTCCAGGACAGATCATCCAATACTTCTGACCCTTCGCAGTGGCCCTGGCCCTGGACTTTGCATCCCAGGCACCTTCACTCGCCGCCTCCACCACCTCTCCTCCCCTGCCCACCGGAGACAACCCTCCAGCCCGTCCGTCAGCCTTGCCCCCGACGGGGCTTTACAATCGAGGCTCTACTGCAAACAGACGAGAGCTCCAGTGACACGTCTTCTTCAGGAGCCCCGCAGGGTAAGTTTATGTCACTCACCACACTTTCACAAGTCTTGACACCTTGCTGTTTATATTATAATACAATGCTGGAACGCCACAGCAAGGCAGGTGACCAAACCCTTGCTGTTGCTACCATGCTGGTGGTATTTTTCTTACAATGGCCTTTATCGGCAAACAGCACCTCTGAAACCCTGAAAGAAGATAGATGTTGTCTTACCAATGTTCCTTCAAACAACTCCCAATATCTTGATAAGTTCGAACATGCATATCGACATAAAATTATTTGCTTGTATTTTCAAGGAAAAAATATTTTGCATGCTTGTGCAAGCAGTTAACGACCCATTTTGTCCTTTATTCCCTTATATGGTTTATCTAATGCAACATGAGTAGAAGTTTTTCGTAACTGATAATTTTTCTAAGATCCGTCTATCTTTGGAGTCAAGCCACCTTGCCTTACCAAACCATTTTTCCTTCTCCTCCTTGCTTCTTAGAAGAAAAAATAAAGCTAGATCATTACTAAATAGGAAAAATCTTTCATCGCTCTTTCTTGATGAAGTGGCTAAACGTAACACTGTCTTTGTCTTGCCTCCTCCCGTATATTTATCAAACAGTAGCCTACAGCTGAGTGCATTGCGTGTCTTTTTCATGTGAGAGATAGATACTTTACACCTTTTTCCTCCCCAGGTGAGATGGCCTGCGAGCAACAAATGATGCAGAAGTACAAGTACCCTGCGTCACTGTCCCTTGCCGCGCGTGCCGCGGCAGGTGTCCTGCGCCCCACCCCGAGGCACGCCCCTGCCATGGATCTCTCCGCGCCCAAACACCACCCCCACCACCACCCAAAGCCTTTCAACCCCTTCCATGGTGGTCTGCTCACTGTGGTGGATGTCACGTCTCCTGTGGCTGCCTCCTTCACCAATCCACCTCTCCCGAGCAATAATAACAATAATGTCAATACCATTCATAACAATAGTAACCACCCATTTCACACCCTGCCGCCACAAAATCCAATGTATCATTCCTTATACAGAAGCTCAGTTTTCTTCGGGCTTTTTCCTCCTCCTCCTCCCCCTCCTCCTCATTCGCCCCCTTCCTCTCCTCTTCCTGGCACTGCTTCTTCACTTGCTCCTCCTACTTCCCATGCTCCGCCTTCCCCTCCTGAAGGTTACCGTGCAAGCGTTTCGAGTCCCCACCAGGCATCCCCACACGAGTACTCGGAGCCTGTCAGCAGCCCCGAGGCGGCGGACAGCTCTGCCTCGTCCAGCACCAGCAGCCCCGGGCGGGTGAGTGGCCCCGAGGAGCAGGGTGAGGCGCGGGGGCAGGAGTACGTCCACAAGAAGCTGAGGTTCTCGAGAAAACTACGTCATGACGAGGCCAGTCTGTGCGCCGACCGCCACGAGACCTCGCGGCTGTGAGGGAGTGACATGAAGTGTGCCATCCTAGGTATTAGCTATCTTTTTAAGAAAACAAAGGGACAAGCGGCCATCCTGACTGAAGGGTTTAGTTCATGTTCCTTTCTAAGTCACTAGCATAGAGTAGAAGTATATTTTCATTTACACGTTGTGGTTAAGTTTGATGCGGTCTCTGTGTGTCTCCTTAGTGATCGTGGTGAGCTCTGTCGTGAAGGCACACTCGCACCTCGTTATAGGGCGATACAGCTTACAGCCCGTGTGATTCGTGTGATTGCTAAAATGTCATGATAAAAGGTACCTGAACAATGTATTTAAGAGAACAGGTAAATATTTCCTTTACTGCCGCCTCCTATTTTCGGTTCTTTTTTATTACATTTGATAGTTTGTCTTTAGTTCATTTGAGTGTTTTGAGGTATCATTTGTGCAAAAAAAAAATCATAATCATAACAAGATCATGCCAATAAGATAAAGACTGGTATCACGCACCGATACCTCGCTTCCTACCAACCAGCTGCTTCTGTGATGTCGTATATATTTTCTACTTACCTTCAAAGCCACCTGAAAACCACAGGGAATGGTATAAAGATCAAAACAACTGAAAATATCCATGAAATCTGTGCGCGGCCGCGGTCAGCGTGGCTCCCCGGCAGGCCCGCAGTGACACAACAACGGCGCGGCGCGAGGCGTTCCACACGTACAGTAGGCTATTCATCTTTAATATTAAAAAAGAAATGTGTTTAACAAATATAACCTAACCAAACGAAATCTAGCCTGATATGACCTAAACTAGCTATATCTGACACAACTTAACCTAAAACAAGCTGGATGTAACCTAGCAGGGGGTCAAGATTAACATGGTCATATTACGGTTACTATTCACTTGCTTATGTTCTCCCAGAAAACTACGGCATGACGAGGGTAGAAAGTCTGATGCCTCAAAACACTCAAATTAACTTATTAACCGTCAAATGGAAGAAAACACCAAAAACAGGAAGCACCAATAAAGGAAATAAATACCTCATGTTGGTAGTTTGGTAGTGTAGCCTACTGAAGTGGACGAATAGTAGCCTAATACCAGATAGCAAAAGTCATATGGCCAGTTCGACAGTCCAGCACAGAGGCATTGTAAGCTCCCAAACCAAGCTATATTTACCACAATGATCCGTTATTTCTGCTCAATACCAGATACTAATTAAGAGATATCCAGTGTGGTGTCCTAAAATTCCCTCCTTTTTTTATATCAACCCCAACACTGGAGCTACAAGGAATTTTCATGGTATTTTGTGTTGGTTGGGGAGCTCACAAACTTACTGTATTGGACTGTAAAACTGGCCCGTAGTGCTATTTCATACATTTGCAATTATTTGGTTAAGTTGTGTGACGATAGGAATGTTACCTTAGTATTAGTAAGTGATATTGCAAGGGTTGTGGAATGAATGGAAAGCAAAAAAAGAAGGCTTAGTGATGTATAGCAATGATATTATCTCAGTAGCTTTCGTGGCGCCATAGCTTTCATGCTTTCTTCTGCAGCTGTGCCTAGTAATTTAAGAATTGATGTAGATAACGGATTCGGCAGGAAAGAAATGAAAAACTGATTTACTTTGTGGCAATAAAATATTCCGATACGTATTGTTTTTACTATTTACAGAAGCACCTACGTGTATTTCTCTCTCTCTCTCTCTCTCTCTCTCTCTCTCTCTCTCTCTCTCTCTCTCTCTCTCTCTCTCATAACTGTATAATGTTTGTCTTTTCACACATTCCAATTCCTCAAAATTTTCTCTCAGCCGTTCCTCCTCCTGAAGCGGAGTCTAAACTGCATGGAGAAGGGGGTAGGGGGGGGGGGAAAGCATCATGTTCTGAGTGACGGGTATTAGTCTTATTATGTTACAGATAGGTCTCTCGTGTGTGTGTGTGTGTGTGTGTGTGTGGAAAAATGGCTGCATGGTTGCCAAGTGCTCAGGACCGAGGCTTCGAGAGAGGAGGCGGAGATTTCAACGATACGAACCTCCCGATCTTACGTTTAGCTGAGATAAACAATAGTAGCCCTAGTATATTAGCATAGATATTTAGACTACACAGACCCTATGGTCCATACTAGGTGGTCTGTTATTAAACCTAAGTAAAATTCTAGTCATGTCACAAGAGTTAGACCTCATCACGATTATGCGGCTCAATTCTAGAATGGTCATCAAGATATTAGAACCTGTGCAGAGATGACAAAAATCAGTCACGGATTGGGAAACTTGCCATACGAGAATATACTTAAGCATTCAAACTAGCTTTCTCTAGAGAGGGAAAGGATGCAAGGAGACTTGATCGAAATAAATGGCCAAAGGGTCTTCAAATGGGTGGTATTAATAAAGTTTTGATGGTAAGAGAGCCGGGTGGGACACGTAGCAATGGTTTTAAGTTGGATAAATACAAATTCAAAGACATAGGTAAGAATTGGTGGATGAGTGGAACAACCTTTGCAGTCATGCTGTGAGTGCCAATACGATAGATAGTACAGTAAAGGCAGGGGTTGAATTTACAGGAGCTGCCTTTCACAGACCTACTGGCCTCTTGAAGACTCCTTATAATTATTATTTTAAACTTCCAACTCTCTGGTTTCAAGTCTTCGGTCATATCCCGAAGGATTTCGATTCATTACGCGTATGCTCATACATATCAGTGAGTCCTGAAGTGGTGTGCGTTTAGACAGAAACACGTGATACGATGGACGGGGTGAATGATGAACACCGAATATGAAAGTGTTGACGTGATATCTGTGAGGAAGTGTCTGTAACAGGAACACTATACACTATTACCAGTTTTCACTACACTATTACCAGTTTTCACTGAAGTGCTTTATTCCTTGGAAGTGTTAACAAGTAATGCAACTCTGGACTTCTTGAAGGGGATATAGGGGGAATAGGAGAGAAAGTCAAAAGAAGGAAGAGCAGAGGAGGAAGAGAGGGAAGAAAAGAGGAGGAACAGGAGGAGGAGAAAATAGAGGGAAGAGGAGGAGGAAGAAGAGAGGGAAGAGAAGAGGAGCAGAAGGAGGAGAGAAGATAGGGGAGAGAAGAAGAGCAGGGAGGAGGCTGAGGAGAGGCATGAAAAGAGGAGCAAGAGGAGGTGGACTTTGGTCTTTGGGAGAAGGGGAAGAAAAGGAAGAACAGAGAAAGAGGAGGAGGAAGTCAGGCTGCTAAACCGAGCGGCGCCGAACCTTTGGAATACAATGGAGCACTTCAAACGGGCGATATATATATATATTTTTTTTCGTGCAGCAGGCGTGGCGTGGTAGGGTCATGGTGCTGTTGTTCTTGCTCTCACTCCTCATTCAGATATGCAATTTTACGTAGTTATATATTGAAAAGGTCTTTCTATATTAAGAATATTGTACAAGTTATATTGCAAATCACATTTTAGCTAGATATATAGATATAGATATATAGATAGGTAAACAGACAAATTGATAGACATATAGATAGACAGACTGGGATATTCAGACTGATGTGATCTTGACGAGAATAAAACCCACACTTGCAGGTGAAAGGTATGTATATTTACTTAACAGTTTCGGTGAACACTAGCACCATCTACAGCGGTGAGAGGCTGGATATAGAGTGAGGAATATCCGCACAGATGTTAGTAAAGAACAAAAGTATTATTTCATACGGAACTGCTGTATATAAATTCCCTGTGAATATTGTGAATTAGTTTATGTAGGAGAAACAGGGAGAGATCTAGACACACACATTATAGAACATAGGTATGATATTAGAGTAGGTAATGATAATAATGCCATTTTCAAAGCATCCTCCATCTCAAGGAAACGCAGGCGAACAGAACGGTGACTGTGCACTGCAGCTTCTGGCAAACCGCGCGGGAAAAAAAAAAACGCACGTGAGCGGCAATTTTACAGAGGGAGAAAAAAACGACCGTGTGAAGCGAGCCTCAGGAGTTTATATAAATTTTTTAATGGAGGGAGAGAGGAGGCAAGAGAGGTGGATTAGGAGGATGAAAAAGAGCAAGAAAAGGAGGTTTAGAGATTAATTTGTTTGATATTTGAACATCGAGATTATGTTGATAGTTACAAACAAAAGTGTACTAGGGACTCCCCCCTCCACCCACCACTACCGCGCCATGGACAACGTCGGTTCGAATCCCCACGCTACCACCTGGGATTTTTCAGTCACCGCCGAGTGGCCTAAGACTACCCACATGCTGTCCAGAAGGTCACCCATCAACCCACACTCTAAAGGAAGCCGTCCAAGTGAATCAAGAATGAGTTCCGGGGGGCAGCATGAGCCAACCATAATTAGCGCCACTATAAAAAAAAATGCCTGCGCCATGACGGGTTTAGGCCGACCACCATGCCCCTGATGAAAGCCTACCGGCGTTACAGGCGGATATGTAAAAAAAAAAAATTATAAAAAAAACTCAGTCATAGAGGTGGTGGTGGTATATTATGCCAAGCCTAATGAAGGGTGTATATTTGTACTTAAATACCTCGCCTCTTGACTGAGAGAGATATGGGTGAGGGTAAGGCTAACTCGAAATTATTCCTTATTTCCCGAGTTATATCCTTCAATCTTTACGGTGTAAGCTTCACCCGCTCCACAATCCACTCCTTTCGTTGTCACACCCGTACCAAACCTCTCATACACGCTTTCATTACTTCTCCATCCGTCCTGAAACACATGCACGTCTTTATAACTCATTTCCACTGCACGTATTCTCAACTGCTGTGCTGCATTTCATGTCCACGTCTCTGATGCATACGACAGAGATGGCAGGATAATACTGTTCCTTATTCCCTTCTTCACCCCCATGCTCACACTTACCGACTTGAAATCTAGATTCCACGATGACATGATAATAAATAAACAAAATTAAATGACATTATTTTATTTATATTTGTTTATAGCGGCACGACATCAATAAAACTTTATTTATAATACCAGTACATCACCACATCATTAAGTTCATGGAGATAATTAATACATACAAATAAATAGATGGATAGAATACTTTAAATGATAGGTAATAAATAAAATACTTAAATGAGAGGAAAATTAATACAGCAACTGATTACAAATATAAACCCGCCAGATTGAGCACTCCTACATTAGTGACGGTACACATGCCGGACAGTAAATAAATACATGTAAATAAATAAATGGATAAAATACCTTGAATAATAAACAATAAATAAATAATATAATGCCATCACATCAAGTTCATTGGGATAATAAATACATAATATACAAAGGCAATTAGCAGCACGTATTGATGGATAAGATATTTTATATAATGAATAATAAATAAATACTTAAATGAGAGGGAATTGAATACAACGGCTTACAAATAAAAAACCCAGCAGTTTCAGCACTCCTACATTAGTGACGGTACATATGGCGGAAAGTAAATAAATACATAAATAAATAAATGGATAAAATGATTTGAATAATAAAAAATAAATAAATACTTTAACGAGAAGGGAATGAATGCACAAACTGGTCACAAATACAATGTCCTGCAGCCCCAGCCCTACAGACACATTGGTGGGCGACGCGCGGCACGTGGCGGCGAGACAGCTGTTCGCCGGCGAGACAACCGTTCGCCGGGAGATGTTTGACACGGCAGAATCTTTGACATTGTGGTGAAGAGTTACCGAAGTGAGCACCCATTACCACCTCGTAAAACTTAGCACTTGAATACTGATTAGAATATGCAGATACATTATTTTGAAATTAATCAGTACTCATAGGATACATACAAAACATTTTACTGTGAATTATAAACCAAATACTCAACTGCTTCTGCTCTTTGTAACAATCAAAACATTTGAAAATAAAAGCCCACATATCTGTTAGCGTTTAGCTGTACGGCTACAAGGAAAACAGTATATTAAAAAGAATGTTCACATCACTATTGTTTAGCTATTTACCAAAGAAAACATTAAGAAGAATGTTAACTATTGTATCGTAACAGGCATTCATCATAAAGGCAAATTATTTAAGATCACTAAACTATAGGCAATTAGCAGCACGTATAGTAATTATTGGTTACAGCAAAGCCCAATTCAGCATCATAAATTAATTAAAAAGATGCTACAGGGTCAGAGCCTCATCAGCACTCAGTAAAATGAAGAAATTATTACAAGGACAACTTTGCAATATCGGAAATCACACGAAATAATAGAGCCGGAAAAAAACAGTATGAAGAACCAGAAATTTTGGTTTACATTGTGGGAGTAAAAAGGGAACACTGCAGCGCTGAAAATCAATCAGCACGGTGCAAAAAAAACTACTGTTATTTTTGAGGTGATGAATATGAATATGAAAAGCTTGTTCACCGAATGACCACCGATCCAGAACAAGGCTTTTCAAACCCATATTAAAGAAATCACCACCGTCTTGTATTTTTTTTTTCTTCTTCTCTCTCTCTCTCTCTCTCTCTCTCTCTCTCTCTCTCTCTCTCTCTCTCTCTCTCTCTCTCTCTCTCTCTCACACCGGTGGTTTTTTTTTACTTTTTTTCGTTTATCACATTCTCTCTCTCTCTCTCTCTCTCTCTCTCTCTCAACTCACTCACTCTCCCATTATCATCCTCACTCACCCTCACTCATTTTCATTCACTCTTACTTTTTTGTATCTCTCTACTTGTCCAAGAGAGAGTAGGAGGTTGAAATCACGGCGCCCAAGGACGAGAGATCCCAGGGCTGGAGCTGTTCCTCTTCGTTCGGATTCACACCCTCTTCGTTCTCCTCCATTTTCTCCACGTCGATCAGGTCCTCAGCATTGTCCAAAGTCATAAACCCGTTCATCTTCTTTTCCTCCTCATTCTCAGTCTTCGTCTCGTCCACACTCTGCTCCTTTTCTTGGCGTAGTTTTCGAGCATACCGCATCTTCTTGGGCAAGTATTCCTCCTCACGCGAGTCAGCGGCTTCTTCCCCGGGAGCACTCACCTGACTCACCTCCTCCTGGCTGCTGACTGACCCGCGGCGGCTCTCGGTCCCGACACTGCTGGTGGATGCTTGTGGGTGGTCGGAAAATGTTGTTCGGGGGAGGTTATCGGGGTAGTAATAACGCCTATAACCGCTAAGTAAGGAAGGAGAATGAGAAGGAACATCATAGGGAAAGTAAGGAAGGTGTGAAGCTGGTGTTGCTGGTGTTGCTGAAGGCGTGGCAGGGCGGGTGGTAGGCGTTTGTATGCAGATGCATGGATATCCGTATAAGTAAAGGCATGAAGGATTTGGAGCCATGGTGATGCCATACTGCGGGCGAGGTGGAGCCATGGAGATGTCAGATTGTGGGCGAGGTGGAGCCATGGAGATGTCAGATTGTGGGCGAGGTGGAGCCATGGAGATGTCAGATTGTGGGCGAGGTGGAGCCATGGAGATGTCAGATTGTGGGAGAGGTGGAGCCATGGAGATGTCAGATTGTGGGAGAGGTGGAGCCATGGAGATGTCAGATTGTGGGAGAGGTGGAGCCATGGAGACGTCATACTGTGAGCGAAGTGGAGCCATGGAGGCGTCAGACTGAGGGCGAAGTGGAGCCATGGAGGCGTCAGACAGAGGGCGAAGTGGAGCCATGGAGGCGTCAGACAGAGGACGAAGTGGAGCCATGTCGAGGTCATACTGCGGGCGATATGGAGCCAAGGTAACGTCAAACTGTGGGCGAAGTGGAGCCATAGTGATGTCAGCCTGCGGGCGAAGTGGAGCCATGGTGACGTCATACTTCGGGAGAAATGGACCTAAGGTGACTTCCGATTGCGGGCGATATGGAGCCATGGAGACATCAAACTGAGGGTGAAGAGGACCCTCCGGGGGCAGTAGACGTGAAGCGCTAAGATCGAGGGGACGATGTTCGAGGGGCGGATCAGAGACAGTCGACTGGAAGCTTGGTGGGGCATGGGCATCGGGGGCACCCTGTAGCTGGAGGACTTGTGGCTGTATGGGTGGTGGCAGCACTGCAACTGGGGAATAAAAAAAAAACGGGTTATTTATAATTAATCTGGAGTTAAAGTGATTAAGAGGAGAAGAGAAAATGATGGAAGGATGGCGGGTTGTGGATGGTAGAGAGAGGCGAGGAGATGTGTGAGTTACCTAGTTACCTTTTACCCCAGAAAGTGGACATAATCCACCACGTCATGGGAAACTATGTAAAGAGGCATATTGATCGTTTACAGGATGAGAACTATTATCTGTTCACTTAAGTCTGACCCAAGCTGACAACATAAACCTAAGCGTGTTCGCGTTGTAAAGCATTTGTTATAAGTCATGCCTTGCGTACTAGAGGTCATATTTTTAAACGTTTCGGCGCCCTAGCTCACATATTCGACCAAGTTTTCGTAGTTTTGGGCAACCTGGAGGGGTAGTTTCTGGTAGTTTGACCCTTCTTCTGCACCACAAACATAAAAAAAAAATCATTAGAACGTGGAGGGGTAGTTTTATGACCCTGGTGGTAGTTTGACCCTTCCTCAGGACCACAAACATAAAAAAAACTCAGTAGAATTTGGAGGGGTAGTTTTATGACCCTGGTGGTAGTTTGACCCTTTTTCTGCACCACAAGCATAAAAAAAACTCATTAGAACTTGGAGGGGTAGTTTTATGACCCTGGTGGTAGTTAGACCCTTCCTCTGCACCACAAACATAAAAAAAAACATTAGAACGTGGAGGGGTAGTTTTATGACCCTGGTGGTAGTTAGACCCTTCTTCCGCACCACAAACATAAAAAAAAGTCATTAGAACGTGGAGGGGTAGTTTTATGACCCTGGTGGTAGTTTGACCCTTTTTCTGCACCACAAACATAAAAAAAACTCATTAGAACTTGGAGGGGTAGTTTTATGACCCTGGTGGTAGTTAGACCCTTCCTCTGCACCACAAACATAAAAAAAACTCATTAGAACGTGGAGGGGTAGTTTAATGACCCTGGTGGTAGTTTGACCCTTCTTCTGTACCACAAACAAAACAAAAAACGTCATTAGAACGTGGAGGGGTAGTTTGATGACCCTGGTGGTAGTTTAACCCTTCATCTGCACCACAAACATAAAAAAACACTCATTAGAACTTGGAGGGGTAGTTTGATGACCCTGGTGGTAGTTTAACCCTTCATCTGCACCACAAACATAAAAAAACACTCATTAGAACTTGGAGGGGTAGTTTTATGACCCTGGTGGTAGTTAGACCCTTCTTCCGCACCACAAACATAAAAAAATACAGAACGTGGTAAATCTCCTTCCCGGGTTTTGGAAATAGTTGATATGAGAGACGGAAGCGTTTGAGAATAACAACCGAAATGTTACATCTAAATTAGTTTCTTTCCAATATACAAGTCAGAATGCACCAGTGAGTTATGAAGCCAGAAACTAAGGTCATGACCACCACCACCATCGCTGCTTTTAGTGGACCTGGAAAGACTGGAAAATATTTAACTGGTGAGTGACCCTTACCTTGTGAGGCTGAAGGTGGCTGCTCGTCGGGGCGCTTGTCTGGCGCCAGCAGCTCATCGACAAAGAAGCCGCGCTTGGGAGCTCGTGGGGTAGGTGTCTTGAGGTGCCCTGATTTTGCCTTGAGTTCGGCCAAGGCTCTCCGTGCGGGTTCGGCCAACTCTGGTTTTTTCATGTCACTTTTGAGATGCCGTTCAAGGTTACTTTTACTACTTGATTCATATCCACAAACATGGCACCGATACTCCTTGCGGCCAGTATGCAGGGAGGAGTGTCGCAAGAGGATAGCCTTGCGGGTGAACGATTTGTTGCAGGCGTGGCACTGAAAGCCGTCCCTGTGGTACTGCTTGACGTGGCCACGATGGGATCCTTTGGTGTTATAAATCTGTCCGCAGCACTCCAGGGGCTCCTTAGTAGGGGTGTGCATGTCACTTACGTGTCTGTTCAAGTTATTCCTGCGGTCTGATTTGTAGTTACAATACGAGCACTTAAACACAGCATCGCTCGTCCCGGTTGTCAGAGCCATGATTCCTCTTCGGCCAGGACCGAGAAAAGACTGAAGACTTTTGGGGGATAGTGTCCTTTTATAAGGAGCACAGAGCACCTCAGGAGCAAATGAGAGAGGGGGGGGTGGGACTGCCATCTGTTATCCCTCACCTGACTCTGAGGGGGAGGGGAAAGGGGGAAGGTCACCGCCGCGAGATGCCTTTGGGAGGGTCATTGGAGTGTAGTTTAACGGCGGCTGTTTGCAAAGGGCCTCCGTGTGTCCCTTCCTGTTACAGTGTTCAGCATAATAATATATTTCCCGCCTGACTGCCCTGAGTGTCTGTCGTCTGCCTCCTGCCCTGCCCCTCCCCGGGTTTTCCACTCACCTGTGCGCAGGGATCTCATGCACCTCTTCCCTCAAGTTAATCCTCTCTCTCCCTCCCCCTCCCCCCTCACGTTCCCTCGCCCTCCCTTTCTTCCTCCCTCCTTCACTCCCTTCCCTCTAGCATACAGTTCTCATATAGTATATTCCCTGCCGCCTTCTTAGAAGAAGTACCTAGGCTCTTCAGGTTCTCTTCCTCCTCCTCTTCCCAAATGAACACCACTGAGTGCCTCCTCCTCTTAATTTTCTTCATATTCCTCTTCCTCATCCCATCTCTTCATCCTTCCTCTTCGTCGTTAACCAGAAACAAAATTGAAGCGCCGTATCTCTCTCTCTCTCTCTCTCTCTCTCTCTCTCTCTCTCTCTCTCTCTCTCTCTCTCTCTCTCTCTCTCTCTCTCTCTCTCTCTCTTCGTTCTGATTTTTTTATTAATATGAGAGACAGAATCATGTCGCCTCGCTTCTCTTCTCCTCCGCCATTTTGGATGTGAAGAACCGGTTACTCTTCCTCTTCCTCCTCCAACTACTCCTCCTCTCCCTCGTGACGTCAGAGCGAGTCTGCCCCCATCTCCCGCCTGGCCCGCCTCTCTCTCTCTCTCTCTCTCTCTCTCTCTCTCTCTCTCTCTCTCTCTCTCTCTCTCTGTACAATAGGTGTGTATGTGTGTTTTCGTGTGTGTGTGTGTGTGTGTGAGAGAGAGAGAGAGAGAGAGAGAGAGAGAGCAACTTCCGCCCATACTCTTTTTTTTCCCTGAACTTGTCTTTCTTTCTTTAACGAAAATGCAAATTCTGATACTTTTTTTGGGGTAGGAAGGATATTTCGGCAGTCACTCTTAAGACATTATAGTGAAGAAAACTGATGATAGATAAATTACTGTTGAGGAAAAGTAACAAAATAAATAAGAGAAAAATTAACACTACTTTTCACATGAATTGGCACCATCTAGAATGGATTAAGTAGAAGGTAGTTGCTGAGGTGGACGGGTGAGGTCACGGCGCACCCAGGTCATATAATCCTGTAGAAAAGGTGAGGTCAGGTGAGGTCAAGCTTCCCTGAAATAATTCTGCAACTCCCCCCCCCCCCTCTCTCTCTCTCTCTCTCTCTCTCTCTCTCTCTCCACTTCTACCTTTTTAATTTTCTTATTGAAAGAGAGAGAGAGAGAATGTGTGTGTGTGTGTGGTATGACCTTGTTCCTCTGTGTATTATAACCTTGCCCATCTATGACGTATTCTTCATGCCTTTTTATTCATTTATTTATTTTTTGTCTTGAATCAGTTATATATGAATGAACCACAAAATCAGAACAGGAACCATCCCTCCACACCCTTCACGGCTGTTCCCTTCCCTGAGTGCTCCCTCCACCTCCCTTCCCTTCCACTTTCTTCACTCACCTATACTCATCCTCTCTTTTCATTTGCTTTCCTGTCTTCTTCCTTTCCTTTTATTTCACTTTTTTTCATTCACCTGCTCATCTTTTCTTCCTTCATATCTGTTCTCTTATTTTTCCCCTTCTCCTTGCTTTCATTTTCTTCATCCTTTCTCCTTTCCTATCCTCTTCTCCCCCTCCTCGATCCTCGCCTTCACCCTCCCTCTCCCCATTCCCTGTTCTATAAGTATACGCCTATTTCCCACTCCCTGTTCCCTCCATTCCATGATCTGCTGTAGTACGCAGATTTCTCATTATTTTCTCCATTCTCGTATTTTTTTCATCAACGCTCAGTACGTACTATTTAGCCGTTTTTTATTATGATAGATTGTGTGCTGTTTAGTATTAAGCTTCAGAGGGAAGTATATGGGTTTCGATGGCAGAGTAGGCCTATATGAGAAATTTCGTCACTCAATGGTCGAGACGTGTTGATATTTTGAAGCGTACGCATGACTGCCACCTGCCCAAGATCTAAAGAAAGGGAGGTCAACTCAAGGTCGGCTCAAAACTCGTCCCATTCAGCATCCTCTCGAGGCTTCTCCCTCTGACCAAGTGACGTAGCACAGGGTATAAAAAAAAATTTGACCGAGCAGGAAACTTTGGTTTCAGCCGTGGGTGAAAGCGCGGGTCGCAGCACACGATCGAACCATGTAAACTTCTTTAATTATTCTCAGTGTATCTCCCGGCAAAAAAGTACAAAGCGTCTCCCTCTCTTCTCCACACTCTCATCCCACCTCTTCCGTCAACCTCCTACAACTCCGTCCTTTCCGATATTCAAACTTCCCCTAATCATAAATTTAACCTAAATCAAACCCCGTAAGCGAGTACAAGTTTTGAAGTTTTTGGTCACTTGTTTTTCACAACAAACTCCTCGTGCTTTGATTTAGTTTCCTTGGAAGTCGTGAAGCCTATATTTTGTGTTGATGAATGCGGAAGTGAGCAAGGAAGGATCACTGTGCCGGACGTTCTCTGTTCAATTTTCCGGCGAACCAAGAACTGCTAGAACAATCCACTGCGGCTGTGAGGGGCTATACAGTAGGCTATATATACGGCTACCCTATCACACCCAAACCTTTCTGGAACTCACCTACTGAAGCTTTGTTATCGTAAACTATTATAATTCAACATAACTTTCGAACAACTAACCTTATAACTAAAGTAAGATAAGCATATATTAAAAAAAACTCAACAGAAGCTATATTATTCGGTACGGAGTTTGAACTGTGGCTGGTAAGTTATAATTTCTCGATTTCTTTTTTTTTTTTCTTCCTCTTCCTCCTCCTCCTTTTCATTTTCCTCCTCCACTCTCTCAAATTCGTCCTCACTCCTCCTCATAATATTTTTTCCTCTTCATTTTCCTCCTTATCATCGTTCTCATTCCTCATCCTCAGCCTCAACATCACTTCTCTTCATTTTTTTCATTTCTCTCCCTCCTCTTCCCCGTAATTTCTCCTCTTCATCATTCTCATTATCATCGTTCTTCTTCGTCATCGTCATGTCCCCTTTTTCATTCTTCTCCTCCTCTTCCTTACCTAATAATTTAACAGGTGAGTGCTGACTATTGCTTTAAACTTACACGAGGATTTTCTTACAGCAGATTGCGAGCGACTTGTTTAACCACCCTATATAGAGACTTCAACAGAGATTTTACTTCTCTTCCAACACTTGCTTGAAACATTGAATATTGGATGCAGTTTACAAGATCAATAATTTCTACTAAGCCATCTTCCATCATTATTGTGTGTGCTTTTAATGTAAACTGCAGAAAATGGCATACGCTAATATACTATACTATAGAGTTGTTCAGGTGTTCTTCCATATTTATCACGGTTCAGTGGCTTTCTCAGAAGTAGGGTCAGGTTAGGTCAGATCACAAAGGTGGGTGTGGAAGAAGCGGACACCTGCCACTTTTTTCCTACCAGCATACTTAATTACCGTGAAAATCCTGACCGTGACCTCACTTTATCTTCACTGCCCCTCCTACTCATTCATTTATCCCACTCCCAACCGCCCAATCCCTGTTGCTTCTCCTCCCTCCTATCCTGCTTTCATTCCGCGCTCCTCCTGCGGTCACTTTTCTTCCGTTCGCTTCTCCGCCCTCCCCTCCCTTGTCCTTTCTTCACTCCTTTTACTCCTCCCTCTTGCGGTCTCTTTCCCTTCCCTTCCCCGCCCTCCTGCCCTTCCTTCCCTCCCCTCATAGCTATCTCTTTTATTTTCTTTACTACCTCCAACCCCACCCTCTTTCACTACGTCTATGTTTCTCAAGGCCGTCTGCTTCGCCACTGCCTGCACTGAAGAGTCTGGGGGTCATATTCTTTAAACATTTCAGCGCCAAAACATACATATTTGACAAGGTTTTCATAGGAGTTTTGGGTATTTTCAGGGTTGGTTTAATGGCCCCGGTGGTAATTTGACCCATCTGTACCATGAATCATAGAAACACTCATAAGAACTCGATTGGTCTCCTTATTGGCCTTTGGAAATAGTTGATGTGAGTGCCGTAAATGTTTGAGAATACCAACCTAGAATCTTTGACCTGCACCCTCACCGCCATCATCATTCAGAGCGCTAAACTGGAATGTAATAAGAAACAGTATTTCCAGTATACTCCACTAAGAATGTGAAGGTTTGAGTCTCAAGAAGCATCTAGTCTATTCGCTAACTGCAGACACCGTACGCATGTTTTTGCAGTTGCAATTTTTCAGTAAGTCGATGGATTCTCTCTCTCTCTCTCTCTCTCTCTCTCTCTCTCTCTCTCTCTCTCTCTCTCTCTCTCTCTCTCTCTCTCTCTCCCCTTCGTGTTTGGCGTCGTAGAATGGAAAAGGCTTCGCGTCCTCCTTAGAAGCCCAAAGGGATGTTTATTGTATGTCGACATTAATTACTCCAACATAGTCAGGCCGTGCAGTTGTCCTCTGGTTTAAAGGGACATCAACTCGTTTGAGAATGTCAGAGATGAATACAGGCAGGCTCATCTGTTGTGTGAGGAGGAGGATAATGAATGGCGATAGGTTCAGGTGCAGCAAGAGACACCAACTCAGTGGAGGATGTCAAAAATGAATGCAGACAGGCTCAGTAGTCATGTGATAAGTAGGATACTCATACATTCGATATCTTTGAGAATAAGCAAGATAACTCACGAAGAAGAATATAATTTATTATGATGATAAGTTGTCAGGTGCTGCAAGCCGCCTCGATCTGTCTTCCGTCCGCCATTGCATTGTGGGCAAGACAGCGCGCTGGGGTAAAGGCTGCCTCATTATAAAATATTGCTTACCGTCAATAACTATCCAGGTGTGTTAAATCAGCCACCGTTTATCAGTTTCCTAAAACTATATTTTATACATTATCTTTATCTATCTATCCATCTAATTATAACAATCTATTTATCCGTAGGCCTATAGAGGGGTTGCACTTGACGTCATCAGCAGCGATTAGCTGATCACTTCTCAGCTGCCCCGCAAAGTCCTGCCATTTTGGGAGGCACATATTTACCGCACGAGAGCTCGTCAGCTACTGTGTTGGCGTTTGTGATAGTGGCCCATCTATTACTGTGTGTTTGTGTGTGTGTTAGTGTCCATCTATTACTGTGTGAGTGTGGGTGTTAATGTCCATCTGTTACTGTGTGGGTGTGGGTGTTAGTGTCCATCTATTACTGTGTGAGTGTGGGTGTTAATGTCCATCTGTTACTGTGTGGGTGTGGGTGTTAGTGTCCATCTGTTACTGTGTGGGTGTGGGTGTTAGTGTCCATCTATTACTGTGTGGGTGTGGGTGTTAGTGTCCATCTGTTACTGTGTGGGTGTGGGTGTTAGTGTCCATCTATTACTGTGTGGGTGTGGGTGTTAGTGTCCATCTATTACTGTGTGGGTGTGGGTGTTAGTGTCCATCTATTACTGTCTGGGTGTTAGTGTCCATCTGTTACTGTGTGGGTGTGGGTATTAGTGTCCATCTATTACTGTGTGGGTGTGGGTGTTACTGTCCATCTATTACTGTGTGGGTGTGGGTGTTAATGTCCATCTGTTACTGTGTGAGTGTGGGTGTTAGTGTCCATCTATTACTGTGTGAGTGTGGGTGTTAATGTCCATCTGTTACTGTGTGAGTGTGGGTGTTAATGTCCATCTATTACTGTGTGAGTGTGGGTGTTAATGTCCATCTATTACTGTGTGAGTGTGGGTGTTAATGTCCATCTATTACTGTGTGAGTGTGGGTGTTAGTGTCCATCTATTACTGTGTGAGTGTGGGTGTTAATGTCCATCTATTACTGTGTGAGTGTGGGTGTTAATGTCCATCTATTACTGTGTGGGTGTGGGTGTTAGTGTCCATCTATTACTGTGTGAGTGTGGGTGTTAATGTCCATCTGTTACTGTGTGGGTGTGGGTGTTAGTGTCCATCTATTACTGTGTGAGTGTGGGTGTTAATGTCCATCTGTTACTGTGTGGGTGTGGGTGTTAGTGTCCATCTATTACTGTGTGGGTGTGGGTGTTAATGTCCATTTATTACTGTGCTGGTGTGGGTGTTAATGGCCCATCTATTACTGTTACTGATAGGTGCTACACTGCCACTCGCGGTAGGTAGACAGGGGCTGCCAAGTATAGATCAGTGGGCTTTTTGCGAACCCCTTACGTTTTTATGCGCTTACTAAACACCGCCCGGGGATGCCCGGGGTTATATTAGTCATATATTGATTATTCTTATCATCAAATATATCTTGAAGTTTGATAATAAATGTATATACTGTATGTCCATCATCATTTGGCAGCCTCATGGATAGTTATATAACGAAGCCTAGCCTCACTGTCCAGATTTTTTGCATATTCACTTAGATTATGATATGAAGACGGGAGGCACGGGCCAGCCATCATCAGGAGGCAAAGGCTCAGTTGATCGCTCGTGCCTCTCAAAATGGCTGACAGTTGTTTTTCCGAAAACAAACGCGAAGCGGTGTGACGTCAGTGCAACCCTTCGGTGTCAAGAAAAATCTAAAAGTGTGTGTGTGTGTGTGTGTGTGTGTGTGTGTGTGTGTGTGTTCTTATCAATTTTGTTTTTACATACCAGAATCAAGCTCGTGATCCTCCGGCTTTTCAACTATTATACAAATTATTTTCTGAACCGTACGGTTTTTAGCACACGAAACCTCTTTCGGTAGCATAGGCCTATACTCCATTGATTTATTGTTATAACTGGAAGGCTGAATTTTCCACATCCTCCTTTTCTCTCTGTGTGTGTGTGTGCGTGTGTGTGTGTGTGCTGGTTACTACTGACCACAGAGTTATATATAACTCTGTGCTACTGACACTCCGGTTGAATGGCTGATAAGAAAAGAAGGGTAAACATATTAAATTATTTAGGGAGGGCAAAGATCTCTCTCTCTCTCTCTCTCTCTCTCTCTCTCTCTCTCTCTCTCTCTCTCTCTCTCTCTCTCTCTCTCTCTCTCTCTTGCAAGGTAATAAACAGATTGTTACAACGCATTTTAATTCGTCCATTTGATTATTTTTTTTTCGCTCCGCTTATTTTGTTTATTTGAATATTTGCTTAATTTAGAGCCGGCGTCTAGTCACCGATTCCACGAGAGTAAGCACGCATAGCTAATCAGTATGACCCATTATAGTCTAGTATGAGGTGATAAGAAACATGAAAAGACGCGTGATCGACGGGGGGAGAGAGGAGCCAGCCATGCAGTCTTCTCTGTTTTCTTACTGTGACCTCTGCCGTGCTTCCTGGGCCCATCTTTTTCTCTTACTCCTTTGTTGTGGATTCCCTGATGCACCTATTTACACACTTGCTCTCCCCTTTTATTCGTCTGGCCATTTAATGCTAGTGTGGCATCGCTTTTGTGTACTTCGTCCGATTCTCTTCACTTCCCCCGCGCCATCGACTGACAGTTCGCGTGTTCGTTCTTTATTTCTGACAGTTGAGTTGTTTTTTCTTCAGTTTATGTTTTATTTTTTCCTTAGTTTGTATCTTACGGATTATTCACGTAACATTAAAATTAAGAGAAGGGTGTTTTGATATGACAATCCTATTATACCTGCTGATAGGTTTTACATCCTACCTAGGCTTAGCGGTAATAAGTAGACAGTTTATGGCCTATTTTAGGATAATGACTTTGATTTGATCTCTTTAGATAGTAAAAGTATAATCAATCTGTCATGTAAAAAGCAGACCATATGAGTTATGAGCCCCCATGGCACTAATACTCCAGTCAGAAGGGTCAAAGGTAAATATACAAGACACGCAGCAAATATACACAAAACCCATTCAAGAGTAACATAATTTTAGAGTGAGTGTAAACTGTTTTGATCCATAAATTAGCCTCTGTTTAATGAAAACTATCCAGTGGAGGAGGTTGAGGGAATCGAACACCGCCATGTCTTCTGCTAGATGAAAACAGAGCGAGAGGGACGAGTCGCCGCACTGCCATCCTTCACTTTTCTCGCCTGGGACCACCTCGACAGGCGAATGGACGCACAGAGGCCAGCCCCGGGGATGAGGAGAGGAGAGAACCAGGTGGGTTGGGGCGGAGAGGCGTCTTGCTGCGACACTGTCGAGGGAAGTTATCTGTCGGCGGGGGAGGAGGGTGGGAGGGGAAGGACTCGTCGACGAGAAGTGAGCAGTTTTTTTCCGTGACTTACCGTGTGATGCTGGCCACTGCTCGTGCTTTAGCGAGAATTCCCTCCCCCCCCCCCAGGTCATGACCACTTCCACGTAGCGGGGCTGCAGCATCGCGGCCAGGCACAGGCTGGTGGTGGTAAGAGATGTGCAGGATTCCCCCGCGGGTGTCAGTGTGCGGGGGTGAATCAGCTGGCCTTTTCTTGCCCCTCACCTCTCCCCCCCATGCATCACATACAGCCCTGTCTCGTGGTCGTCTGCAGGACAAGGAAGGCCACCTTACACTAAAACAGATCTAGTTAACAGTTGAGTGAGGCCTCAGTGAGAGGTGAAGCTTGTGTGTGGCCACTGGGGGGTGGCTGCTGAGGCACTGCACAGGAGATCAGTGCCAAACATTTTGGACAAATTGTGTGTGTACAGCCAGTGTTGTGTGTCGGTTCATGTTGTGAAGGCATAAAGCAAGTGTTACCTGGTATATATATATATATATATATATATATATATATATATATATATATATATATATATATATATATATATATATATATATGTATGTGTGTGTGTGTGTGTGTAGTGTGTGTGTGTGTGTGTGTGTGTGTGTGTGTGTAGTGTGTGTGTGTGTGTGTGTGTGTTCATAGTTAGGTATTTGTGTTTTTACAGGATTGAGTCAAGCTAGTTGTATCCCATCTTTTAAAACAGTATGCATATACAGTAGAATATTGCAGTAACATCCAATTGGTGCTGTTATTAACAAAATTTTTACCTGTGTGACAAACTGCAAGTATAAAGATTTATTGTTCCTACAACCTCATGACTTTCCCTATTTTTTCACATTTTAAGCCCTCTTATCTCTAATTTTAGCTTAATTTAAGAGTCAAAATTAAATCAACATGAATAATACATTACTCACCATAAAAGAGTTAATGAGATGTTAATCATGATGATTGTTCCGAGGCTTGCAGGTGAGCGAGTGGGCCTTGGCTCAGCTTTGCTATGACCTCTATTATCAAGATGGCAGGAAACATTTTAACATAGTACAATATTTAATTTTCCAATATTTCATCTGACTTTTTATCTGACAATCACCAATGAATTGCCATTGATGGATATTTTAGTTGGTTTACTCAAGTCAAGTTTGGTGTGCCTCAGGGCAGTGTTCTCAGTTCAGTTCTATTTATTTTCTATACTAGTGATATGTGGCATTGCATTTCCTTTTATCTATATGACCTATGCTGATGCTACTTTATTCTGTTCTATTCCTGATCCTAAAAGTAGGTCTTGTGGCCACTCAGTTGAATGCGGATCTTGATTTAATTTCTTGTTATTAGTATTGGGCATGAAATTAAATCCTGCCAAGACTAACATTATCATATTTAGTCACTCAAGGACTGCCAGTTTACCACATCCTGGTAGTTTTAAAGTTACTTGGGGTAGCATTAGATTCCAAGTTGACTTTTGAGAATCACATTATGAAAATTGCTTCTTTAATTTCCCAGAAGGCTGGTCTGTTAAGGAAATTCAAGGCTATTTTTTATAATGATAATTTTGTTTAGACATTTTTTCCCTTCATCTAACCCTTTTTTTGAATACTGTGATCCAGTTTTGATGTCAGCAGATTCATCACATTTCATCCTTTTAGATTGCTCTTTTAAAGTTTCTACTATCCAACCTCAACATGAAACTATGCCATCATTGAATGGTTGGTGTGGCCTTTTTTTAAAGATTATATATATAATAATAATGAGTACTCTTCACAACATATTACTGGCTCAATTCCAGCCTATCTGCAGTACACACCATAATTTACAATTCAGTAAGCATGATTTTCAACCACTTCTTGGAGCCTCTAACCAGTTTTCTCGTTCATTTAGCCCCATTTTGAATGAAATGTGGTATGTGCTTCTGGATGAGATTGTTTTTCTTGTTGACATTGATTAGTTTGAAACAAGTCACCACCCACCTGTTTACTCATTAGGCATTGTTTTTGTCTCCCTCCTTTTATTCATTCTTCTCCTTACTTTACTGTCACTCTGTTAATTTTCATATTCATGTGTCCTCGTGAAGAGGATTTGTTTGAGTCTATATATATTTTTTTCTTTTGATGCCTTTTTATGGATCTCAATAATGATAATAATAATAATAATAATAATAATAATAATAATAAAAAGTAGTCATTACTCAAGATGCACTCAGAAATGTTATGATTTAGGAACCTAAAGCACTGTTCTGAAGAACTGATTCACATTTTATATTTATTTCAAGAAATAAATTTTGCCGTAACTTGAAGAGTGATAGTCATTTGTTTCTTCTTTAATTATAGCAATCTTTCACCACACTAACCTATTGTGCCTGTAGATACATGAGAGGAATCTGAATTATGAACAGTATTTGTGCCTCAGAGTACCATTATATACTCATCTCTGTCCTCAGGTGTGAGGTGCAGGTAGAGGGTGGGGACCTTTCCCCCACAAGACCATGACTGCTGAGGATAAATCTGATGGCTCTGGCTCCTCTGAGGGCTCAGCATCCAGTCAAGGTACCATTGAGAAGATCTGTGCCAAGGAGAACAATGTGCGGGCCAGGGTAGGCCTCTACATGAAAGATGGAGAGAGGCTGCGTGCTGATTTCCATGCCCTTTACAGAGCCTTGCCAGACCTCAGGTGAGTCTTGTCCCTCCACTGTTTGTGTAGCTACTTACCTTCCTAAGGGCTGCTGTAGGACTGTTTATTCTGGTGATGGTGATGGTTAGCAGAATTACTTTTGTACAGCTCCACCCTGTTTCTTTATGATCATACAATTCTGGGTTTACTTCTTTAGCCATCTGTTTCTAATTACTTCTTTGTGTGCCTCTCAAACTTTTGCTTTAGGGTCGATGGTGTTTGCTTCTCAGACTGTTGTATTAGGGCTTTTTGTCTGCCTGCCTGCCACATTGTTGGTCTAGGATTATTATCTTATCTCAGATCTTTGTGTTTAGATTAATTGTTTGCTTTCAGCCGAGTCATTTATCAATCTCATATTTTTGCTTTTAGATTGGCTGTTTTCATACCACTTAGACTGAGTCACCATCATCATCTGTTTAAAGTCAGGTTTACCCATAATTTCTTGTGAGATTAGATGGTTGATGATACGGTTCCAACTTTTTCTGTTATCGGCTTAGCCTCTCCAATCCTTTGAGTCATTGATCATCATTACTCTTACCAAGAGATAGATAACAGAACTCTGTGAAATATCTGTTGAGTCAGATACAGAACACAATCAATAAGATGAATAGGAATCTTGACCATAACACGCTACAGTTATAAGCTTTCAAGATTAAGCAGAAAGTTCTTTACTAGTTGTGTTTATTCTGCATGGAATTTTTCAGCAAGTACTATATGAATCCAAACTAGCTTTCAGTCAAAGGTCCATCTCTCATCTCTTCCAGATATTTTGTCTTGTCTTTTCATATTTTCTCACAATTTAGCTTGTGTATATTTTTTTGTGTGTGAGATTAAAATGTAATCTTTCGCAAAAACAGAAAGAAGAAAGATCGCAGAAAGCTGAGACGGAAGACAAAATCTAACAAGCATCACAAGGATAAAAAGAAAAAGGTACGTACATCACAAACCCCTCTGACACTCACACCACCACCACCACTCTTGCTCAGCTCACCATTCAAGCATACAGAAGCACTCACATCCTTTTAAGAAGAGCTGGTCATTTCCAGTAATTGCCTTTCCACACCATATATATATCCTCAGGTATTTCCATAAACCTTTCCTTTCAACCCTGTCAGAAACCATCTCTGGATCCATGAAAGTAGCAAACAGCTTCCCATCCTTCACCTTCTCAAAGTACTACTTAATAAAAAATTTGATCCACAGATCCCCTCCATTTCCTCAAATATCTTTATTCATCGCCTACTTTTATGTGTTATTTTTATCATCCTTTCTTTTAAAACCTTTCCATATACCTTTCCTGGCACACTAAGTAAACTTATTCCTGTATAACTGTTACTGTGATCCTAACTTCCTTTTCCTTTGTTTGGCCTTTCTTCAGTCTTCCATCACCTCACCCTGCTGCCATACTAGATTACATATCCACAACATCCACTCCACAACTACATATCCATACTTCAGCATTTCTGTTGTTATACCATCAATGCCAGGGCCTTCCTTACCTTCAAGTTCTTTATTGCCTCCTCTATTTCACCCATCTCCACTCCCTCCTGTGGATGTAGGGGAGGTGAAGGATGAATTGGAGCAGAAAATAAAGAATTTAGCAACATCAGATATTACTACCTATAGTTGTAAGCATGGAATACATGGAAGGTAAGTAGTAGTATACTTTGAATTCCTTATACATGAAACATGACATAAGAAAGAACTTGTTTTTGCTCACCTCTAAACATAACTCAGGCAACAAAGGATGTGATGAAGACAGATAACTTACAGGCATTGTTGTAAAGGATCTATGTGTTGGTTGGTTGGTTGGTATAGTTACCAAAAAGGAAATAATATATTTCTTTAATCACATCATATATAAAAGACTACCTGTTTTTTATGTATCATGGATTTGTTTTTGTAAATGATGTGGGCAATTTTAAGGGAGGCTGCAGTTTATTAAATAAATAATGTAAAAATTACAATGAACCCTGCTAAATTATAATTAGTGACAAGTCTTTCCAAGGAATTCAAGTCTATTTCATGGACTGAAAGCTTTTCTTTGCAATTGTATAGCATGTGTTTTTGTATCCAGTGAATCTTATCAGTTAAAGTTTATTTTTGTAAGAGTTTGTGACTCCTCCCTGTCACTGTTTGTCCTGAGTGTGTCTGGGAAGCCAACAGACAGTCCTGAAAGGTTTGTGACTCGGTGAAGAGGCTTCATGCAGAATGGCATCAGTAAACAAGAATGAAAACCTTGATGACTGTATTCGTAATGTGAACAATGAGACCTTCAGGCATCTGGTTCAGGGTGGTAACCTAAACACACTGCAAGAGGCACAGCAGCCGAAACAGACTGTATCTATATCAGAGAAGAACCGTAAATACTCTGTGGATAGCTGGATGCTGAAACGTGGCTTGATCAAGGGTTCTGCAGCTAGAAGGGCCTCATGTAGCCCCAGCATGATCCTCCCAAGGATCCCAAGTACTTCAAACAATCTTCCTACTACTTCCCAGGGAAAGAGGAGGCACTCACATGCTGGAATACCCTCTGTTCCTAGTGTGATAAGCTGTGGCATGGGAAGCAAATTGTCATCCAAATACAGGAGGAGGTCCATGGTTAGCCTGGCAGCTGATGGTCTCACAGCACCATGCACAACACTGGGACCCATGGACCTGAGGAGCATGTTTGCCTCTCAAGCAGCACTCCAGGAATTAGATGAAGGAAGAGATTCTTGTCATGGGACACCTGTGTTGTCACCACCTGAAACTGAGATTTTTCCAGAGGCTGGTAAGAAGTTAGGTCATGGATTGGAGGCAAAGAGAAGTATACAGAGCGTGCCAGACCAGTCAGTAAATTGTGAGAACTCAGACTTTGATAGTGCATGGAGGGGGCTACCCAAATCTGCCTCCTTCATGTCTTTAGAACAAGTTGAGATGGAAGCACAAAAGAAGAAAACTAGGTCTGCCTCTTTCTGTCTACCATCAGTAAGTAGACAGAGAAAAACTGCAGTGAGTTATTCCAGTGAGAATTATCCCATCGTTGAGTGCCCGACAGTGTCAGCGGAGGACTATCGCGTAGCCAGCCAGGAAGACTCACAGTTTCTAGGACAAGATTTTGGAGAAAAAATAAACAGCAGTGACAGCAGCAGCACTACATCGTCATTAATTGATGATGAATTTACTGAAGATCCAGTGAACCTTTTCTTAATGGATACATCCTTCCATCTGATCCTCCTGCACCCTGCACCACAACAAAGCTGCATTAGTGCATTGATGGTATGGATCCTAATATCACTGATTTTTTTTATAAGTTACAGTGAGATTGCAACCCATTACAAAATTTATGCCAGGGGAGAATTTTTATAAGTCATACTGAAGTCAGAAGGAGGTGGAAGAGGGTGGCTTCTAAATTATCTGGAGCAGAATATTTCAGCAAATTGAATTATGCATCACCCATTGAAGTGGCAGCAATGGTGCCATGAGGATGAAAGAGGTGGGAAAGATGGAGAAACATTTTGGTTTGGTGCCAGGAATAATACAAAGAATTAAAATTGGTAAGATTGCACATTTCCTATTAATGGATGAATTTTTACTGAGCTGATGTGTAGATGTTACTTGATTCTGGGCAAATCAGAGTATTCTTTCTCAAAAGGTGGAAATCTTGAATATTATTTTAAGCCGTCTCTGTTTTTGTTAGCTTAAGAACAAACTAAACTGAACTTGAGCTTTTGGGCTTAACCAGAGAGAATATGACTGCATCTCCATCCAAGTGACATTCATCTCAGTAATATGCTAGACACACATGGAAGGATCCTAACATGTATACAGTAGCTATTCCATGGGAAATCATTGCATATAGTTTATCCTCAGGTCTTTTTGATACTCATTACTGAAGAAGCATATATGAATTTATTGAGTATATTATTATGGTGACTGTTTGGGTTATAGTTAGGTTAGTTTGCCTTATTGTAGCAGTAGTAGTTGTGGAATATATGCATTAATAGAAAAGTAATGTAATATCTCTTATTTGTGCCTTCACCAGGGAGACATGGCAGCCGGGAACAATGCCTGCAACACCCTCATGCCAGTACTGGAGTTGCCTGGCAATCCCTCATCCTTTGCCGTGTATGCTCACGTCCGTGGCCTCGTGCTGGAAAATGCTGCACGCCAGGCCCAGGGTGTGTACCTTGCCACCACACAGCCACTGCCTTCAGACTCGGACACTGAAGATGAGCAGGAGCGAGGCAGAGAGGCAGCTGTCCCAATTCCCAAGGTGTGTATTGGAGGGAGTAAAAATGAATAATAATGATTAATGGTTTGTTGAAAGTTTGTAGCTGTGCTGAAAATATAATGATCATAATTTACAAAAGAACGTCACAATGAAACAAGAAACTATCCACATATCTTTCCAGCATAAACACCTCTGTCTCTTTTTTAACTTTGTGACTAGGCTGTAGGCACTGTTTCTGTAGCTAGTATCAGTTCTTCTCTTTCCCTGTTTGTTCTCATTGGCATTTTGTTTTCTTTTAGCCCTGTGATTATCACACACCTTTTCTTCTCTGCTGCATCTCACACAGGGGATTCTCTTGTGTTTAGAACTTCAATCACTTACCGTACTTCACTTTTCTTGGACTCCCCTCCTTTTCTGTTCCAGAATCTCCCTTGTTTACAGTTTCTGCTACCTGGATTTTTTCTTTCCATCCAAGGTGCTCAACCTCGATTTTATTGTTCATGTTGTTTAGATTTAATAGAACTCTCTTCTAATTGTCTTTTCATCTTATCCCGTTCCTCTTCCAGCTATCTGTTTTCTTACTTGATCTGTTTTAACTAATTTATGGCTGTTTCATTACTCAATTTCAGCCTTGCCACTTGATTCTCTTGTTCACCACTTTGTGATGTTATAAACTTAATTGAATTCTTAGCTCCCAAACAAAGCATAACACAACTGCAAATCTACTGATCTCAATTTAACTCCTTACTAGGGCAGTGAAGGCATAAACCACTCCTTTATTTGTTTATTAATTTACCTTTGTCAATATATATTTGCTGATGATACTTGTGAAAGACAAATTATAAGTCTGTTACTCATTTTAGACCCTGTCTCCCAAGTTGGGTGTCATTGAACACACTCAAAGGACAAAGAGATAAGATTGAATGGCAGAACAATGGGCATCAAATAAGTGTTCATCTTATTTTATGTTTTATGATTCTTAACACTGTGTTTGGTGCTCTCCCTTAGATGGTTGGTCTGGGCCTGGTAAGCGTGTATGAGCTCATCCGTGGCTCTGTGTCAGCCTACCCAGCCCTCTGCATCCGGGCTCTTGAGGCTCTGCTGGACATTCTTCAAGGGCAGCAGCCAGATGCCCTGCGTAATGAGCCTCAGGAGGTCATAGGTGAGTGTAGTGGTGTTCACAGAATAAAATAATGAATCCTGATTGACACAATTATCTAATAAAAAAGAGAAGGATCCTCCGCTTCAACTTACCAGAACTACTGCTGATTGATGATAGACAAACTTATTAGAGATTAGAGCTCTGGAGCCTTGGAGATTATTGCTCATATTTATCTCAGTACAAACATAAATCAGCCATATATGAAGCAATAATTATTAGGTTAGCTTTGCATTTTCCTGATTTTTTTTTTTTTTTTTTTTTTTTTTTTTTTTTTTTGTGTGTGTGTGTGTGTGTGTGTGTGTGTGTCATTAGTATACATTCAGGACACTGAAGCTCTTCGTAACTGGTAATATTCTCTCTTTCAAATTCTAATACACAGTAAAAGTCTGTTAATCAAAATTCCACTTATCTGAAGTGATAAATTTTAAAAATTATGAATTATTTTTATAACAAAATAAAGATTCTATAATTTTTATTTTATTTTTTGTCCTTTTTCATAGATACCCTGTTTAACTTACTGCTGAGACTGGCAACAGCAAGCAACGGTGATGTGCTGACCTGCCCCTCATCACCTCTTGTGGGTGTGGCCTGTGCCTGCCTCCTCTCCCTGGTGGTGGCACGAGGAGAGACTGGCAAGTTCCTACGAGCAACTGCAGACATCCTTATGACCTCACGCCAGCTGGCTAGTCAGAGTATCCAGGTGGGTTGTGGGTCTGAGAGAGAGAAAGTGGGATGTGCCATAAACTACAGTACGTTAGAGCCATTTCCAAGCAGGAGACACATAAGAAAAGCCACTGAGTATGTTTTTATTGTCTTGCAGGTGCCGGTGATCCTCACGTACCTCCAACGCAGCGTCCACGCGGTGCTGCTGGGCAAGACATCACGGCCAGACTGGTTGTCCTGTGGCGTGCCCAAGTCTTCACTCATAGACAGGTTTACTTTCAAAATTATGACAGGTGAGGCCAATGCTACTGCATGTGTGTATATTATGTTGTATATTATGCTGTGTTGTGTTATGAGTGTATTTACCTAGTTGTAATTTTACAGGGCCTGGGCTTACGCTCATGTGGTCCTGTCTCCGTATCTGTACTTGTCAAGTTTTTCCTTAAAGTTGTGCATCTATACTAATCTATATCTATATCTATATCCATATCTATACTAATAACACTTTTCTTGCTCTAGATGGAGAGGAGTCTAAGGAGGACAGCACGATGACTTGTGATGGACACTACCTCTTTGTGCACAATGCCCATGGACTCTTCAAAATTGGTTCAGGCTTTGGCGGCACCATCAAGGGTCATGTTTACATCCACCGGCCGGACTTCTATCCCAAGCAGAGAGAGAGAGAGAGAGAGAGAGAGAGAGAGATGTAATATGTAAAAATAAAGAAAGAAAAGAAAAGAGAGAGAGAGAGAGAGAGAACTGTCCAGGCTGGGATTCGAACCCAGGCCCACAGATTCATAGCTAGGCATACTAACCACTGCACAAGAGGTGTATACTATACACAGCATTGTAAAAAAAGATTTATACAGATTATCTATACCCCAACAATACTCAACAGTATACTAAACTAATGCACTGTATTATATTCCATGAGTTCCAGAGAGAGAGAGAGGAGGAGGAAAGGGAAAGGGAGGAATGCTGAAACAAGAGGGAATAAAGGTGTGGGTAGGGGAGCTTTGGAGGGAGAGAAGGGAAGGGGGGGAAGGGAGAGAGAGAGAGAGAGAGAGATTGTTGGCCTGTCTTTAGTGTTATCAAATAACACAATCATGCTCAGAAGAACTTTCTTTGTAACATGTAACCGTATTTTTACAGCAGTTTGGAACTCATGGAATATAATACAGTGCATTAGTTTAGTATACTGTTGAGTATTGTTGGGGTATAGCTATACTGTATAAATCTTTTTTTACAATGCTGTGTATAGTATACACCTCTTGTGCAGTGGTTAATATGCCTAGCTATGAATCTGTGGGCCTGGGTTCGAATCCCAGCCTGGACAGTTGACGTGCAGCACACCCAGCTGTTCATCCTCCCTTTTGGGCTTGCCTATGAATGGGTACCTGGGGAAACTTAGAAGGTAAACTGTGGTTACCTGGATGTCACATTGACCCTGTGTCCCAGGGTAATGGGTTCTTACCCACCATAGGCTCAAGGACCAATGAAATAGAGATGACCACTGAGGCCATGTGCAGTTATAGCATATACCTTTACTTGTGCACCATATTCGTTACTGATGAGAAATGTTGCACGTACAAACATTTCAAGTTACCAACAAATCTCAAGAAACAATAATGGTTATGAGTAGGGAAGCGATTGTACTTTAAGACATCTCTGCACTACCAGAAAGAGTGTTAATTTTGTTCGAGCTTCACTCCTTGCCAAATCCTGATTACACACATCAGCCTTAGAGTGTGGAGGTAGTTAAACTGCAGAGCAGTTGGGAAGAAAGAAAAAAAAAGTAAATATTAGAGAAAAATTGGTCCTGATCTGCAAGGTTGGAATACTTATATTTTTCCAATTGAATATTCACATCACATATTGCAAGTCATATTTTACAAATATTTTTGACACCAGTTACATGTGAATTGTGAGAGAGCTATTTACAAGCAAAATATATTCATGAATACCTCATGGCTCCTTTAATTTAATGCTTTAATCACAGGGAGACGTCTTCTACCGGCCGGAGGGAAGCAGTGGAGAACTGGTGGTAATTGACCGAGAGGTGCTGAAGGTGGCCGAGGTGTACCAGTGCTCGGCCCCTGGCTGGTCCCGTGGCCTGCCCTTCAGTGACGGCATCAACATAGGACACATCTCCCCTGACAGAGAGGTAAAACCAACATGTCCTCTGGTATCAAGCAGATTCTGCAATTGTTTTTGATTGGGTTTGTGATTTATTTATTTATTTATTAATTCATTTATACTTATATTTTCAAGTCAGTGAATTAGATATATGAAATTACTGAAATAGTCTTAGGTGAGCTAAATTTCCCCAGAACAATATTTAGTGTAGTTACCAAGATATTTTCATAAATATGGAAGAGTGTATCTACCTTGTAGTAATTGAGAAACAAAACTTACAGGCTTTTCCCGATATCTTTCATGAGATCATTTTCTTTTAATTGATCTTTATCACTACCTTTACTAATGCTTGATGAGTGGTTGTTTGATGATAATGACTGAGATGGGTTACTGAACTTCCTTGTTATTTACTGTATTTCCTTCAGTATAACTTATTGTCTTAAGGATCACTCTGTACATCTAAAATTGAAGATTTGATTTTAGACAACTGTGTAATCTAAATCCAAAAATGTATGAATTAGTATTCAGATGATATCTCTGTGGCCTACCCATATCTTTTCATTTTAATATTAAGATACTAATTCTTTGGAAACAATTTCTGCCCTAATGAAGTTGATTTAATGTGTTCTCACAGCAGTTTAAGGTGTCACTGTGGTAAAATCTTGTCTCCCCCACCCTCAGGATGGTTTTGTGGTGAGAACATACAACCCGTTGGTGAAGCCGATGCCTCTTGTCAATGAACTGAACCTGAGTCTGGCCATAAGATGCATTCAGGTGAATTATTATCATTACCACTCACTTAGGGAGGTTTTATAAATGTGGATTGAAATAGATAAGTAGTGGTAATCAAGAGGCACCACTAATCATTAATAAAAGGAGAATATTAATAAATTATTGACTATGATGTCTGAATCATTAGCTTAATTTTTTAATTCATTTTTGTGTTTTAGAGTGAAACAAATGAATCAAATGAATTCAGCATCAAATCATTAGTAGACTTATTAAGAAGTTACAAAGGAAGCATCCTCTTGCTCATAGCTCTTGAATACTCTTCTTTGCTTAGGGTGATGAATTTACAGTTGTTCATATTTTCCTTTCAAGAGTCACACTGAAGGAGTTTCTTGTGTTTAATATTGTAGTTAGTTATCATATGTTGAAAGTTATAAGACATTTTCCTTTTTTTGGTTACCCACAGACACTGGGTGGTCTAGAGCCACCAACCTCACTTTCAACTGGGCTTGATGAGGATATTCTTACAGTAGCAGCTGGGAAGGACTTTACCCTTGTCAGAACAGTTGGTGGAAAGGTAAGTCCATGACTGTAATGTCTTCATATTGTATTATTTTTTTAAGCATGTTTGTATTTATGCTTAATACAGGAAGTCTCAAGCTCATTAATCCTCTTCCTTGATATTTCTCACCAAATCATAATTCACTGTTGTGTACACACAAACACACTCCCTCAAACACCTCTGCATTTCATCAGATTTACTACAGTGGGAAGGCATCATCAGTTGGCATGAAGCAGGGCAGTGCCAGTGCGGCAGCTGCAGCTGCAGCAGCAGCAATGGCAGGCAGCAGCAGTGGAATAGCAGGAGGAGGTGGTAACAGCGGTGCAGGTGCCAGTGGGAATGGTGCTGGAATTAGCTCAGGGGCTGGGCCCAGTGGAAGCAAACCCAGTGGGGCACCTGTGACTGGTCCCAGTGGCAGCAATAGTAGTGGCTCTGGGGGAAGGTGGCCTGAGCTCACCATCACCAAGTCTCCACGTATCATCCATCTGTCTGTGGGACATGAGGGACAACATGGTGTGCTAGTGTCTGATGAGGGGGCTGCTTTTTTTGTGGGTACTGCACGACGTGGGGAAGATGGAGATGCCAGTAAGTGTGTGTGTATGTGTGTTTGTTTTAATGTTCCTGCATACGAGATATGAGTTAATCTCTTATTGACCTGTCTCATAACTACTTTTATCTCAGAGTTAAAGTCATATTTGTTCATTGCCTGCACCACCTTCACTAGTAACTTGTTCCCAGCATCAAGATTTCTATATATATGAAAAACTATTTTTTTTTTAATGCTGCTGCACCTAATCTTCCTAAACTTGTACTCATGACCTCTTGTTCTTTCATTGTTTCTGATTAGATGATCTTCCCTGTCCAGATTTTCTAACCCCTTAGGTGATCTAAAAGCTATCAAGACTTCTGGCCACCAATTTGGTTCATTTCCTCCAACGTCTCTTCATTAGATAGTTACGCTGTGTCCATGCATGTGCTTATTATGCACATGTATATTTCTATCCATTGGAGTAGAGACCATCACCTTATTTTTCCATCCACATGAATCTCTCCATCAGCATCATTTTCTTCTTCGAAAGGTATCAGCACCTCTTATTCCTAAAAATAATCTTATCTGCTTCTCCACTTTCCGTGGAGGTAAAGGACGAAGGCAGCCTAAGCCAGTAAAACCTAAGAAGATGATCAAGATGGATGGCCAGTTTGTTGTGAGCAGTGGCTGCAACAACGGCACCTCAGCCCTTGTCACACGTGATGGCGAGCTCTACATATTTGGAAAAGACACCTCACACTGTGATGCCAGCACTGGTAGGAACAGTTGTAGTAATGGTATTAATGATACTAGTAGTAGAAGGAGTAATGGTATTAATGTTTATAAAGTAATGGCTGCTATAGTAGTATTAGTACATAGTCATATTATTATTATTAGTAGTAGTAGTAGTAGTAGTAGAAGAGTAGAAATGGTAGCTGTAGTTTTAGTAGTAGTAGTAATAGAAGTAGTGGTAGTAGTAGTATAGGTTGTAGTAGTAGTAGTAGTAGTTGTAGTAATAGAAGTAGTAGTATAGGTAGTAGTAGTAGTAGTAGTAGTAATAGAAGTAATAATATTAGTATTAGTACAGTAAACCCTCCATAAATCAGACTAATTTGAGGGAAGACCTTATCTGGAATAACCAACAATCTGAAATATCCAAAGTTTAACTCGGTACCAGCGACGGGCCAAATTTGTGGCTTTACCGTGTACCAGCAACAGGCCAAATTTTTGCCATGATATAAACCCTCCCAAAATAGATGATGCATCACAAATGCGTTGATATATATTATGAAATGGTTTGTGTGAGTGATGATTTTTTCTCATTATTCTCGCTTAGAGGGGCCTTTAAGAAACATGATCTCCACAGCTACCGGGTTAAAAACTCATGCATACCCAAGCAAGACTTTTAGAGTTTACCAGAGATCCTAATCATTTTTTGCATATATGATTAAGACATCATTGGAAAGTTCGAGTAGAGCAGTCCTATAAGTATAATTTTATATGGCCCTAGAGTACAGTTTTGTGCAATGAGCCAGTGCTGATTATTAAAGTTGGAAGCTCTTCTGCCGTAGCCATCCCCTGGTGGGAGCTCCTAAGAGCAGGCGTCGATGAAATGATGCTTGTTAACCAACCACCACACAGAAAAGTATAAGGAGCATTATGCAAATCAGGAAAGCTAGTTTCAGGTGAATAAGTTAAGAGTTGCATTTGGTGCACATAAATCTGAACTATCATTGAATTTAGATATTAATTTGACTATTCCCTGTGTGTATATATGATCAAATCATAAAATCAACCAATGAGCAGCCACATTCCTCTTGCCCTATGCCGTTGAGGGTTCAGGAGGGACAGCATGTGAGAGGCAGGCAGCCTTTGTTTTGAAAAGAATATCGTCTGGAGTTGCACCAAAATCCTAGCTATAAACCAGATCTTCATCTACTTTGCATCATCCATCCAGACACTTTCCAGACAAATGCTATATATCCCGGTTTTCAGAGCTCCAAAAGAGTATGATTTATCTAGTATTTGGAATGTAGAGGTTTAATTATATAGGGTTTACTGTAGTGGTAGTAGTAGTAGTAATAACAGTAGTAGTAGTAGTAGTAACAAGATGTAGTAAATGAAGTGACATCATTGCCTGCAACAAAAGTATCAGCATTAATATTAGTCACAGCTTCAGGTAAGACAGCTCTATGTATAGCATACAAAATCTCAGTGAAATAAATCCTCATTAAGTTAAAATGTGAGACCATAATGTTATTGCAATCTCTTACTCTAACCCTCCGCCCCAATTTGACTTCTCTCTAACCTAGAATCACATAACCAGCCCTGTGTTATCTTTCCAGGTTTGGTAACAGAGCTCAGGGATGTTCATGTGAGTACTGTGGCACTAGGCAAGGCACATGCTTTAGCCCTCACCAACAAGGGTCATGTGCACAGCTTTGGCATCAACAACAAGGGACAATGTGGCCGGGACTTTACCCCACAGACCAAGGAAGGAACTGGTGAGTACTGCTTTGTATGCCACCCAACCTTGTCCTTACTATGTACCTTCTCTTTGCTGAACTGCTAATTCCCCTTCCCCCCAAAAAGTATTTAATATGAAAAGGTAGAGAAAATGTATTGATTTGACATGAAGTGCTATGGCCAGTGATAGCATCATAATGTAGTTAGCTATAAACATTCATTCATCATTAGCATTCAGATCATCCATCTGCAGTAAGCTTCCACAGAACAGGGTCTGTTTGAACAGAAAATAGGAAGGGATATTAAAGGTAAAAATAAAATAAAATATGAGTTTAGCTTAAATACTGCAGGGGGCTCTATAGTGCAGTGGTTAGTGTGCTTGCCTCACAGCTGAGAGGTCCCCTGGGTTGAGTTTGGGCAGATGGTCAGTCTCCTTTAATCTTTGGCATTGTCCTCCCAGCAGTGAATGGGTACCAGGTGTCAGTCAGGGGTTGTTTCCCGCCTCCTGGGTGTGAGGCTTCAGCTGTACCCAGAGTTCCATCACTTGTGAGCAAGGTCACTCAGGAAGTGTGCTTGCTGAATAGGAATAACACATTGTTGGAAAGGAGAACATCCAGAAATGTTAAAAGAGACACCTGGGAGAGCCAGATGGAAGTAGGCGAAGCAAATCACAGAGCACGAGGTTGTCTCACCACCTTCAGGCATGTCTATGTCAGTCGGGCCTGCAGGGGAAGAGGAACTGGAGGATGAGGAGGGTGCGGAGAGTGGTGATGAGGGCGGAGAGGGTGGCATGTGTCCTCCTGGCCGCCATCGCTGGGTCCGAGAACACTGTCTCATCTGCACCGTCTGCCATGAGTGTACTGGCTATGGAGCTGCCTGCGTCTCCAGTGGCCGACCAAACAGGAACTCGGGACAGTGAGTTACATTTGTGTGGTGCGTTTATGATTTATTTATATTAATCTTTTATTTATTTACTGATTTGTTACTAGTTTTGTAAATTACATACATACTTGTTTGACAAATGTTCAAATGACTGTCTTTGGATTGTATATGATGCTCATACAAAATTCTCAGTAGAACCAGAGTAAAAAGCAACCCCACATAACACATGGACTGTTTCACCACAAAATGGAATTGCAGTGATATAGACTACACCCTTCAAGAAATAGCTATGATTGGTCTTGCTTTTGGTGGGGGTTGTTTTTAATGATGCCTTGTGAATTGGGTAGTATCATTCTCACCACAATTTGCATTTCTGCCTTTTACTGTATTTTCTCTTTCCTACAACTTGAATTTCATTAAGGGTGGAGTATCAAGGCACTCAAGGAACTAAGTTTGATTATTCTTCTGTGGCATCTGTAGTCTTTTGTGGGAGCATGGTGTTTTGTTTTTATCCTTCTTTGTTTTGCATTGGTCCATCTTTCTTAATGTAAAAAAGATCCAACAAAATATTTAGTGGTAGGAATATTGACTGCCTTCCCTGACTTCTCCTCCTCTTGGATTGTTCAGGCCATGTGGGTGTGGGTCGGGAGACTCTGGATGTGCAGAGTGTGGTTGCTGCCGAGCCTGTGCAGATGAGGTGGAGGGAGACAGCGACCAGGACCCTTTCTCCCTTATGCAGGAGCAACACTCAGGGCTCTTCTGCTTCCATGAGGGGGCTAACCTAGGAGGTAAGAAGGGAAAGCAAGAGAGAAGCAAGGGAGGATATGAGGTAAATAAGAGAAAAGTAGATGTGAGGAAGTAGGGTGGAAAGTGAAGGAAGGAGGGTAGACAAGGGAGAGGTAAGAGAAGAACTCCAGGGGGGAGGTAATGAAGAGGAAAAGTAGATATGAGAAAGTTAAGGGAGGGAGAAGTGAGGAAACAGAATGATAAGGGTAATAATGCAATGGAAAGATAAGGATGGTAAAGAAAGGAGGAGCTAGGAGTGGAAATAGGTGAGGAGGGAGGGAGGAGGCAAGAGATTATGAGGAGAATAGTGGAACAAGAGATGAAAAGGGAGAAACAAATTAAGAAAGGAAGAGAATGAAGATAAAAACTCAAATTAGTTTTATATTTATCCTTCCCATTATCATGTTCTAGCATTTTTACATAGTTTGAACACAACAGACAGACATGTTCTTTCACAGGTCTTCAGTTCTCCCTCAGTTATAACTCTATTTCCAAGTTTTCTGGAATCTGAAAGAAAACATTCTTTTCTGGAATTTCACCCTTTGCTTTCTAGAATTTTTACACTGCATGTGCTGAATTCGACCCTACCCTCCAAAGTGTACCTAATTACGCCTTCCTTTCAGGGAACATCTTTGGGCGAGCATGTGGTCGCCTCCAGGACCAACTGCAGAGGAGGCTGGATGAACGAAGGCACCGGCCAAGACACAGGCACTCCAGATATGCTCCCATGCCCTTCAGGAAAGGTAAGTAGGTTCTGGTGCTCCCTAAATTCCTCACCAACAATGTCTTTTTATCCAGGTCTCTCTCCTAGGGTTGTACATAGAAACTAATTTGAGGGGGTTTCATCAGGAGCAGTATCATCGGCGGCTCACTTGGTTTGCTGCCGGGATTTCTATTCTGAAAGCTCAAATTTGATTCCCAACACTCAAAGGTTCATGTTCATAGTGTGGCACTGAGGTGTCAGGTTACGTGGCGCAGAAGTGGTCGCTGACATGGTGACCTTTTATTTCATCAGTGGCTTCTTTTTTGACGGCCCAGGTTCAAGTACCGGTGTGGTGTCATTTGTCATCCGGTATCCTAAGACATCCCATCCTTAATTTCGCATCGCGGAACCCAAGATTAACTATCACAGAGTAACTAAATGAAGCATCTAAGTGTAAAAAAGTACCAAGGAGGTCCTAAAAAACTACGCAAAGCAGAACAGGTCACAAGAAGAAGAAGAGTGATTGTTGATATCCTAGTTATATACATACATACATCATCATTTGTTTTCATAATAATATAAATAAACTTGGGTGGGACAGATCCCGACAAGCAGTCGACAAAAGACACGGTACCGTGTCAAAATTCATGTATGTACTCAGGATGAGATGTCTCACAATCTTGGGATGTCTCATGACACCACACCGGCACTCAGTGGTGTATATTTCAAAGTGTTATTTCATGTTTAAACTAAAAGTATGATTGCTTGATGGACTGGGGGATAGGGGGAGGATTGAGGGATTGACCAGTTATAAGGAAAGCCTTGTCGGATGGAGTAATTGATAGGGGGAGCATTAGTGGATCAACTGGTGGATAATGGAGATCTGGTGGAAGGGACTGTTGGATAATTTAGGTGTGGCAGAAGGATTGGTGGATGGGTTGATGTTGGTGGATTTACTGAGGGAAAGGGTAAGGGTTCATGGGAGAATTAGTAGGTAGGGACAAACTTGGTGAATGAACTGGTGGATAGGAGATGATTGCTGGATGGAATGGCAGATAGAAGAGAGATTGGTAGATTGACTAGGGGATAGGGGAAGGTTAGGAAATGAACGAGTAGATTGGTGAGGGGGCTGACTGGCAGGGGAGTGTTGATGGTTTGAATAGTAGTTAAGGGGAGGCTTGGTGAATGGATTGATGGATAAAAGGGAGGTTAGTGGATGGCCTGATTGGTAGGGGAAACTTTGTGAAGGGATGGGTTGATAGGGGAAGAGTTGGTAGGAGCCTGATAGATAGAGGGACTAGGTTGGTTCAGTGTTTTTAAGCTATTCAGGACCACTTATAATTATGCCAAAGAACAAATTATAGTATGAGGGATGAGTTCAACCCTTACATATTCCATGCTCTCTCCCCTATGTATGTCGCCATCCCAGAAATTACCAAGAATAGCCTCACACTTTTCTGTCTCACCACAACCTAGTTCTCACAAGTTATGCCTCACAACCCGACACTCCCCTCCTGCAATCTGACTGATTCTAAGTCTGCCGAGATGGTTTGAGTTGCCGCAGAATTAATCCCTCAAAACCACAAAGGAAAGGGCACATGAACTAGGGAGGAAACATAAAATCAAGGTAATCTGACTTCAGGTGGATGCTGGTAAAGCACAACTTGCAATGGATGGAATAGGTTGGCACTTTGGCACATCAGGAATGAAAAATGAAACCAAAAGAGATAAGAGAATGAACTACATTGAAAAAAGTTGATTGAATAGTGTTTAGTAGAGAACTAAAATATTGAACGAGCAGGGGAGATGAATGACAACCCATGACTACAAATTTTGATGGTGACATTTACCATCCCAAGATCCCAGGATATTATCAGCACTAATTTGAAACAATGTGTTTGTATGTTATTTTAGCAGTGCTGTTATTTGATGACTGGAGTGAATGATGTATTTTTGTAGTGGACTGCTGATTGTCTTCCTCTTTATAACCCTATTTAGATATATGGTTGGTCTTTATTAATTCCTTACCTTATGCTGATTTTATTTAAAAAAAGATATAAACTATCAATCACTGTTTCACTTATCTTCACAATTTTGTTCCATCTTCATTGGTTTATATAGGCTGTTGAACTTTGCAACTTTACTGTTTTAAGATGGGGAACTCTGAATCAGAGTTGGTAATGATCCATGAGATTGAGTATTCTCATCAGTTAACAGAAGTAAACAAAGATAGAATCAGAGAATGGCACAAAGAGTAAAATACTGGCATCAGTATGATGTATGTAGTGGAGTGGTGGTGCATAGCAGTGAGTTAGTGTGTTAGAGAGCAGTGTTAGAGGTGTGATTGTGTGTGTAGTAATGATTTATTCTTTGTGTCAGTTTCTTAATCTTTCTTTGTGTACTTCTGTAAGCTGATGATCAGTGGCAGACCAATGAAGAGATTCAGGTATTTGCTCAGGTGCTGTATTGAATCTTTAGCCATGTACACACTAGGGTTGACCATCAGTGCCACATGAGAGGATTAGAGCCAGGATTGTGACACTGAATCATGGTGTCTGTCCACACTATAGCCTGATGAGTCAGGAGGTGGGCTTGGGTGGAGTAGTTCAAACCACTTGGTTGCATAGGACACTGACGACATGGAGGGAAGTTTTTGAGACACCAGTTTTGGAAGGGGGTGAAGGTGTGCCTTATACATAAAAAATACTATATCCAGTTTTGAGAATACTTTTACTGGCCAGATATTCTGTTATCATTTGTAAAAGTTTTTAATCGGTACATATAGTCATATGATTTTTTTTTCTTTTAACAAGGATTTGGCATTCTCAACCTTTTGCTGCTGCTGTTCCTGCCTTCTTTACACAATTCTCTTCTTACATGTAAAAGCTGATGAGAGTGAGTTGTGGACTTGTGTATTTTCTTCGTCAGGCTTCAGAAAGGAAAGACATATTCTATGCTCTGCATGTTGTGCTAATGGTCTTGAAAGTATGCCTCAGAACCTGGAGATGCAGTACCAATGGGATGATATATAAAAGCCCCTTGATTTCAGAAGACTGCATGAAGTGCCTGTGTGTATGTGTCCAGAATACATCATAAATATATTTGCTTTTGTTGTTCCCATCCTTCCTTGTACTTATGATTTGACCAAAGTGTGAATTTAGGTTTACAACAGCCGTCCTCCATCAGAGTAAAACTGCTTCCCCCCTGTACCTCGTGTTAGCTGGTCCAGACATGATGTGGGCCAGGAAAGCCCACTCACCCTCCCTCACAGGACTTGACTTCAGATACTGTGTGGTCACTCAGGGGACATGTTGGGGCACAAAATGCTATTATATTTTTTCTCTAGATGTTTCAATAAAATACTTTCAGAACTTTAATGAGGAAACCTTTAATGAAAGAAATGTATCTAAATTCTGTCAGATAATTTTGCCTAGCTGCTAGTCAGCTTTGCTATCCTTTTCCTACTCTGAGATATATTTTAACTTACACCCACAATTTTCATGCTTGATTACCCAAGTGACTACTTTTTTAGGGATGATCTAGATAAGGGTGAATTTTCCTTGGTAGTTTGCCACGTGAATGAATACGAATTTGGTTTATTACATGAACATTTTTGGACTTGTTTGTGAAAAAGTATTTTCAGTAATGGAAAAGTCATCCACATTTTTTTGGTTTCTTATAAATCCACTTGGCTTGAAGTAGTTCATGCAGTCTGTGGCCAGAGTAGCCCACCTACTAGTGTGCTAATAGGGCCAGATGATGGCCACACCTCAGGCCGGAATGGTCACACAGGTAACCTGGGCCAATTTGAGGCTCGGCTGCTCCGCCTCCTGGCTCCGTCCTCTAACCCACCGAGTGATGAGGGGGCTGTGGCCGGCTCCAGTAGTCCTGTCCCCACTCCTGCCAGTCCCGACCCTGCAGCCCTAGCTGCTGCTGCTGCCCTTGATCCTCTTGCTACCAGTAACATCCTAGGTTTGTTTTGGCTGCTTTTATATTCAGTTCTACAGTCAGTGCTGCAGATGATGCAGATATATCCACTATGTATTGTTTTTAAACACTTTATTCGGTCTTTTTGATTTTTGCAAGTACTCTTTCCCCTTTTATGTAGCCTGACCTGCAATTCAAGTGGGGTAATTTGAAGCTACATATGTATTTTGTATTTTTATACTTGCTTGGCAAATCTGGTACAGTTTTAGTTTGCTTTACACTCAGGCTTCATATTTGCTGAGATGAAACTTTTAATGATTTTCTCAAATGCTGTAGTCTAAGTAAACATGATCTTTTATAATGTATTACTCAATTTTACAAGTTCCTTTGTTTTGCCGTGGAAGAAAAAGTGTATAGAATGTGTTTAGTATGTTATCAGGAAAACATTTGCACAGCTTATGATTTTTCAGACTACTCCTCTTTACCTCATATTTTTCACTATATTTATGAAACTGAATAACCCCTAAAAGTGTAACTTTGCACACCATAAAGTCACCTACTTTAATTTGCACCACCCAGTCATCCATTGTAACTAAAGCCTAGTTAAACCAGTGCACTTACCCCATTTTCCCTAGTCCATTATGTAACTGCAACAACCACATGCAGCAATTCTAAAGTCATCTCAACAACAGTGCTGCATATGCTTTTTTTGCATATTGACTTCTTGTATTCACTTTTACCACAAGCTCTTGGTAGCTACTAACTAAGCAAAACACACACCCAAACTCATGAGAATTTTGGGGTTAAATTTTTGAGAAATATTTTTGAGTAAAAGCACAAAGAGGATGAGCATTATTATTCCTAGATGAGGGACTGTGTCAAGGTGAGGGATTGTGCTTGCAGTTACAGAGGATGGCATTGGAAGTGATCAAGAGAGGGATGCCAGTAAGATTTCCTCCCTGTCACCTGCAAGAGTTCATCTTCCTGGCTCCATACCTGTGATACAAGTTGCCTGTGGTCTTCATCACTCAGGTGAGGGGAACCATCATGCACCACAGGAATTCACATGTCCTTACATCACTGTTGTAATATTAGCTGTACTACACTTGTTATATGATGTTCTTGTAGTTACCATTTAATTTGTGGATGTGAATATGTAACACATGCATTAATTAAATGATAAAAGTTTAGTCAAATTTGTTCTTTGCTCGTTGTAAATAATTTTCAGCATCTCAGTATTTGCAACTTCATAGGATTTGTTATTCCTAATTAAGTAATATTTGTTCACACACACACATTAGGATCTCACCAGTAACATTTAATTTGTCCTCAAAAATGCCATTATTATTCAAATGGTTATTTGTATGATAAGATGAATGTGGCGCCAGATTATCTGTGGCTTGGCCAAAAAACGGATACTCAGGCATACTGAACGATCAGTGACTGGAGTAGCAAACATAAACATGAATATGCATTGTTAATAGGTTTACTCTACTAGCTTTCCCCTCCTCCTGCAGTGGTGGTGTGTGCCAATGGGGAGGCATACACATGGGGCAGCAACAGCTATGGCCAGTTAGGGGTTGGGGACCTGCTCTCGCGTGGTGCCCCATCCATGCCCCGTTTGCCCCCCAGTGTGAGAGTTGTTCAGGTGGCAGCTGGCAGTAATCACACCATTTTCCTCACCTCCAATGGACAAATCTACAGCTGTGGGGACTTTCAGGTGATGCTCTCCTTCCTGTTGTGATTTTTTCTATTAATCATTTAATGTTTTTATCATCAACATGCTTCTTATGCACATTATTGTTTACAGATATTAATAAGCATATCTCTTTGTGTATATATCCCATCTGTTTCTACCCAGTTCTAGTTTGTAGGGTTTGAACCATGCTTGAATTGTCCTTCCTCCATATCCATATTAATTTATCCTACTCTTCCTTATACTTTTGAAAGCTGCTTTACCTAGTTGTGATATGCATGAAATTAGTCTTGCTTGTGAGGTCCCATATGAGCCTCACTTGCTTAAATTTAGCTTTGAACTCCTTGAGGTTTTTGGATTGGATAATGTCTTTGTCCAGGCTGTTCTACTGTTCAATTCATATTTATATATCTATAACAAGACTTTTTTCTTTTTCTGTCCCATTAAGTATATAATATTCACAGCCCTTGCCTGCCTCAGTAGTCTCATTGTCTTGCTTATATTTTTATGTTCTGCCTTTTCATGGATATTTCTAACAAATAATTATCTTGCCATGCAGAAGGGTCAGCTGGGCCGTGTGGCACCTCAGAGTGACGCAGGCGAAGGTAGTAGCAGAGGCCGGTGTCCATGGTACTCAGTGCCAGGTTTGGTGCCGGGTGTGGGGCCCAGGTTGGGCCGCAGGGCCACATGGGTTGGTGCTTCAGCTGATGTGACATACATCAAGCTGGATCAGTCACTGATTAACACTCACAACCTGAGTGCCTCAGCTGTGGTGGCCAACAGCAACTGCCTGGGTGAGGAGCTGGGTGATAACTGTCATCATCATCATCATATTCATGAACATTGTCATAATAATCCTGCAATATTTCATCAGCTTTCTTTGGTTTACATCTACCCACTCTATCTTCAACTGCTATCTCTCTCTCATCCCACTACCGTGATTCATCCTCTCAACATTCTCAAACCACTTCAGCCTAATCTTCATCAGCACAATGTATGTACAGTCAAGACCTATCCTACTTTTAAAATCCTCTCTCAAATTCCAAACCCCTTGAGATTTATAATGAAACCTATACATTTCCAGTGCTGCTGCCAGTGGGAGGCAAGAGAGAAGAAGAGGAGAGTTGGCGATGTCTTGTGATCAGTCGTAGTGATGGGCAGTGCCGCAGCTTCTCCACACCAGACCAGATCTGCTTCTCAGGCCACACTGTCTGCCTGGACCCTGTGTACAATGTCCTGTGGAGGTGAGTGACTTAGAAGTCATGGAATAGTTTATTTTCACTATTTTTGTCATATGACTTGTGGCTGTCAATTTCAAATGAGAGAGAGTAAGAGCATAAATGAGTAGTCAAGCTTAAGAGAGAAACAGACACACAGATAGAGACAGTGGCGTATGTAATATTTTCAACAAAGCCCCCACCATCTTACCTTCACCTCTAACCTTGTAACCCTCTCTGTCTCTCCCGACCAGTTATGACAACCAGTGTCAAGAGGTTCACTGCTACAATATTATCGCAGCTGAGGCTCAACGCATGCCCAATGGGGGGCCCCCAGATGGTCTTAGAGACCTCCTCTCCCCAGAACTCTCTCTTCCTATCTTGCCTGAATTTCAGGTGTCTAGGGCACAGGTATGTGAAAGTGAGGAAGAGAGTAGGTGGGTGGTGTGTCTGTGAGCAGTGCAAGTCTTAGAGCAGTGGAGATAAGGCAGTTGCATGTGGCCGTGGAGGGAGAGTTCAAAACAAGTCAAGGCAGGGCAGTTCAAAACCCAGTGGTGTCACCTGATATATTTGAATTTCTCCTGCTGGTTTTAATTCTACTTCTTTAGCTTATGTTTCTGTCATCATATTTCTCCTTTGGATAGTCGTCCTTATTTTTCATTATTCTTCTTTCCTCAAGACTTTTAATATTTCTCTCTTTTTCTTGTTGCTTCTCAACTTTCTTTCTCACTTCACTCTTAATTCAGTTCTAGGTCACCTATACATTATCACTTTCACCCCCAGGTTGCCCTCCACATGCTTTCTTGCATAGACACAGTGACATGGGCCCATGAATATGGTCTCACAGTGGTGGAGACTGATTTGCAGACTGTGGCTACTGTGCGCGTCTACACTAGAGAGGACTTCACACCTGTCAACCGGTTTGAAAGTATGTCATGATTAACAAGACACTTAAAACTCATAACTCCTCATGAATGAAATAATTCTTCTTGTATAACATGTTTTATCCATCCATGCCTGGTAGTTTTCATCCTAATTTATTTAGTTGCCTTCTCTGGCAGGTAATATGAAGAAATTTTCCAGTTTACCATGCTGCTTAAACAGTGTAGTAAAAAAGCATTAATATCTACTGTTGTTTAATAATGCAAGCAGATTTTTGTTCCTTCATAATGTAGAAACAAAGGATAGGTGCAGGAAATTCCACCCCGTCTTGCTGATAAAAATTGTCAACAGTTTCAACTGCATCTCAGAGTAGCCAGGATTCCCTGCCACTTATTCCTTTTTTAAGTTCATAGCTTCCTAATTCTCAATTTGCTCTGAGAGCCTTGTAGAAAACCAAGATAATCCTCATCCTTTTAAGGTCATGGTGGCGGCTGGGGCTACTCTGGATACTCCATAGAGGCTGTGCGGTTTATGTGTGACACAGATGTCCTTATTGGCGGCTTTGGTTTATTTGGAGGCAGAGGAGAATACATGGGAAAAATTAAGGTAAGATTCTGATGTCAATAAAACAAATAATATAGGAGAAATCTGTCTATCTATCTCCTGACATGTTTAGGAAGAAATTACACAATAAACTCAGAACATATAGTAAGAAGTATGTTTTACTCTTTCTTGTATGTGTTACAGTTATTTGAGCTTGGAGCAGAGGGAGGAGATCAAGAGACAGATGGGGAGCTGCTTGCTGAGACAGAGGAAATGCCATATGAATGTGGTATCAGGCAGAAGTACCCAATGTTGTTTGATGACCCAGTGCCTGTGCAGGTGATTATTCCCTCTTGGCTCCACTCAAATGTATCCTTGCATAGTGAACTGTGTGAAGTAAATTGTAACTCTTTAAGTGCTACAGAGTATGATTCAGATCTTGTGTCATTCCCAGTGTAACTTACTTTTTAAATCAATATTCTTTGGGAAATAATGCATGTCAGTGACCATAACAGCATTCACCTTGACAAGTTTTGTGTAGATATGGAATAATAATGATGGGAAGTGTGAAATGAAATATTACACACCATTTCCATAGAGTTTCAGCCTTTCTGGGGTATTTGCAATAAATTTCAGTAACATGTTTGAAGTATTACAGGATTGAGTAAGGGACACTTTTCATACCCCAAATATTTTTGGTGTATATTTATGCAGAAAGAACCATGAGTACATTAATTACTGTTATGTATAATTTTTTCATTAATTTTGATTTTTTTCATTTTTTTATTCAGATAATATGCAATATCCAGTGTTCACAAACTCATAATTATAATAGAGTGTTGCAAGACACACTCAGAAGTGACACCACAGACCCACACCACACTCCTTATGCTTGTACTGAGAATCTTTAACAAATTTTGTTCTGAGGGAGCAAAGCTGGGAGGGGTGAGTAAGGAGGGTAGTGGTTGGTATATATATATATATATATATATATATATATATATATATATATATATATATATATATATATATATATATATATATATATATATATATATATATATATATATATGGACCTGGCACTCTAAGGGTTAAAGATCTATCTGAGACATGAGGATTAAGAATACATGCATTTCTTTCCACTGTGTGTGCTAGGAAAGGTAACATAAAAGGATAAATGGGATGTACCTAACAGAAGGTTGAGGTTATGAACTAGGTTCCATCTCATGGACTAAATGACTCCCTACACTGCCCCTGTGGGAAATGGGCCTCTGATTGGCTGGTCAGCCTCTTTGAGTCCATGACAAGATTATCTTGAGTGCATATGTGTGTGTGTGTGTGTGTGTGTGTGTGTGTGTGTGTGTGTGTGTGTGTGTTATTCAATGTATTTGTTCTTTTATATTGTCACAGGGTTAGGTCTAGCTTGTACCTTTTTTTCCAGGGTAACAAGTGGTATGTGGCATGGGCAAGAGTGAGTGGTCCAAGCAGTGACTGTGGCTCCTCTGGGCAAAGCATGGTTACCACAGAAGACCAGTGAGTACCTCAGCAGTCTTCCACAAACGTCCATTTTTGTATGTGTACTGCTATTTTTCAAAGATTCAGGTGGAACCATATTATAATTATTTTTTGTGTTAGTAGTATATTTTCCCTTCTTTTAGTATCTTCTGGTGATGACAAATATTTCATTGATGGGCATGGTTTAGAAATATATTTGATTCATGAATGCCAACACTTTACATATTCTCCATACTCAGACTAATACTTATGCGAGAAAATTTTAAAATCAACAGGAAACTTTCCGTAACAGCATCTTTGCATTTTTCAGGGTAATCTTCTACTTCAAGTCCTCAAAGAAGTCAAACAATGGTACAGATGTCAACGCTGGCCAGATCCCGCAGTTGCTTTACCGAGTCATGGCCCATGAGGGCTCTGTGGCTCCCAAGCCACTACATGATGCCACTGAGCCTGTGCCCATCCTCTCCAAGTCCTTCTACATAACTGTGCGCAATGTAAGTAAACTCAGTTGTTGTTATTATAATATGGTGAGTCAACACACTAATAGTGCAATGTAGGCAGTTCAGTGTGTGTAGCATCTCATTGCATTGCAGTTCTCTTATATTTGGAATAATTTTGGTTGGCACTGCACTCTTTCCAACTAGTGTATGTGTTTTTTTTCAGGTGAGGTAACCACACCATGGCTGTATATTCTAGTCTTGGGCTTATAGATGTTATCAACATTCTTTAACCATGTAGTTAAATGCTAATATGATATTTGTCAGCAACCTAAAACATTCTCCAGTGTGTGTGTGTGTGTGTGTGTGTGTGTGTGCATGTAACTCACCACGGCCTGATCACGAGTTGGACTCACTTTCACCAGCAGGTACCCTCCCGACACGAGCAAGTGCATGCTCATTATCATCGTCGCACGTGCGTGCGTGTGTGTGTGTACATGCATGCGTGCATGTGTGCATGTCTGTGTGCACATGCTTGTGTGTGCATTCGTGTGTGTGCGTGAGTTCATCATGCGTGCCGTATATTCTTCATTCCTTTCAATTCAAGGCAACTTGCCCCTGCTCTATAATAATTTTTTTTTTTTTTTTTATGTTTCAGGATGTGTTTCAGTCACTGTTGGACCTCCTGGGATGGGCATGGGCTACCCTGAGGACTTGTGTTGGAGAGGTGAGTTGGATTATTATTATTATTGCCTCTGCCAACCAAGTTTTCGGTGCTGTAAATTTATATCAGTCAAGACATGGCGTTGAGATCAACTCAGATCATCACTGAATTTTCATTATTACAATATTTTTACTAGCTCTGTTTCTACATTATTAAAAAGCAAGTGCACTTTCTAGATGTTCAGAGTCCCAGTTCACAGACTCAAGTAGGGTTATATTTTTTGTGTTCCTTCCAGCATGTTAATCACTTTGGCAGTATTGGTGCAATTAATCAGATCCACAACTACATAGTTTCAAAAGACAAGTGTACCTCCTTGGTATACAGTCCCCTTTTACAAATCATGGAACTAAATATTGCTGTGTGTTTGTGTCCCATTCAGCATGTTAGTCATGTCAGCAGTAGTGGTGCTAGTCCAACTGTGGCCATGTTAGACCTGCAACGGCTTGTCTACATCTGCTGTGCCTGTCTGCGGCTCTTCAGGATTTACATCAATGAAGTCTATCCTAACTCAGGTCAGTTCAAGAACCTTTGATATAGTAACAGAGTGATTGAGGTGAGGCTAAACCTAGAATCAGTATAAAAATAAGAGTTTACAGACTTTTATGGTCAATATATACCTTTAATGTGTTTGCTGCAGTGCGGACGCTGCGCAACAATGGTGAAAAGGGTTGTTTGGCGGAGAGTGTGGCTGATGTCCGAGGGCTCTTGCGACAGATGCTCTCTGACCCCATACCCTCACTCTACTCCAGGAAAGGGAAGATGCGCAATGGAAGAGGTAAGAGAACATTCATTAACAATTTTTTCATTCTCTTGATCCTCATACATTTCAGTCTTTTGAATTATCAGATAATAAATTATTTATTATTTTTAATTTGAGTGACATTAGTCACATGTACTCATATTGTAAACAAAGATGTTTTACACAGCATTTTCTAAATAATTTATGATTAGAAATGCATTGTCATAAATTTACCCTTCATACAGATAAGACAGAAGTATATCTGGTGAACTTTTTGGGTGGCAAAACCCGAAATGAAATTGCATAAATTGTACAAAATTAAGAACTGAAAGTTATGCTATTTGTCCTCAGACCTGGGGCCTCTAAGCAAGATGGTGGTGGTGGTACTGGATGAGTGCCACAAAACCTTTGTGTCTTGCTTCCATGCTTTCTACCCCACTGGGCAGCTCAAGTGGTCCTGCCTCTGTGACCTACTCCTCTCTAGGGATGCCATCACCAAGGTCAGATAACCAACAAGATTTATGAGAGGAGTCATAGATTATACAAGTGTGGTTGATAGATTGAAGTAGGATGTATTGATTGCAAAGGTTATGAGAGAAGAATTGAAATCTGAAGGGATTGGAAAAAAGGAAAATGAGAGTAAAAAACTGGCAAGTAAGAGATTGTATGACAGTGACCACATGCTGATATGTAAAAGGACACAATTCTGGAGTAAGTTGTTCAGGATTTGTAAGAAGTTAGGGCAACTCAAAAGTAATTGGATAAAATGGATGCAGAAAAGGAAAAAAGAAAATGCAAAATGCACAGATTATATTAAGGAGGCAGTAGAGGATAAAAGAGGAACTTAGAAGAATAGGTGAAGCATGGTACTCTTAAGGTGTATGGACATGTGGTAATAATGTATGATGAATTTATGAAGAGTTCATAGGGGCAGAATTGAGGGAGACGGTGTCAGGGTGAGGCCATTGGTGAAAATAATTACTAGAGTAGAAGAATATTGAAAAGAGGGAGTTTGTAAATAACGGTTTAAATAGTGGAGAGGGAGGGCTGGAACAGCAAAAATTGGAGACACTTTTGTTGTGATCAGCCCCTCAAGAGATGTTCCCATGAGAGTACAGGTTATCAGAAATTTAAGTAGATAAATAGATTTATGTATTTACTGTTAAGATAGCAGTAAGTTTTCTTTCCTTGACTACTTCATCTATCTCTATACGTAGTTAGATGGTGAAGTCATCTAAATTAAGATTCTGAAGGTACAACAGAGACTACATCTTATTATTGCATATCAGGGGAAGGAGGAGACCCGGGATAGTGACCGTCTGTTGAGTGCTGTGCTGGCCTCCTTATGCTCCCCAACTGTCAAGCTGCGTGCAACCTGCCCCATTCTGACTGACCCTGATGCAGAGGTGACTCATCGGCCCTCCCCCGCTGACAATGCAGCTCTCTCCACCCTGCAGCCTGGGGACCTGTACCGCTACCCTCTACTGGTGGAGCACATGACCTACAAGACCCATGTAAGGGTTCGAGTATATGTGTCGCCTATTCCTGAGAGAGAGAGAGAGAGAGAGAGAGAGAGAGAGAGAGAGAGAGAGAGAGGGAAGAGGGAAGAGAGAGAGAGAGAGAGAGAGAGAGAGAGAGAGAGAGAGAGAGAGAGAGAGAGAGAGAGAGAGAGAGAGAGAGAGAGAAAGAACTTACCAACTCATATTGTTTCCTTCTTATCCCCACAGCAGACAGACAATGGGGCAGGAGTGGTGTGGACATTTCGTGAGGTGCTGGACCGGCTGCTGGGCGTGGTGTGTGGGAGTGTGAGGCAGGCGCTGCGAGGGGAGCGTGTCGTCTCCCTGCCCGGCCTCGTTCACAACACCTGCCTTCTCCTTGCTGCCACAGTCGCTGAGCTCTCTGCTGAAACTAATGCTGCTGAGGTATCTTGATAGTTCCTCCAACTTTCTCTTCTGCAACATTCTCAGTCTTCGCTCTGATTTCCATCCTGTGAAACACCATCTTTCTTGCTCCAAACCTCACCTTCTCTTCCCAACCAAAACACAGTTCTCTGAGGCTACTTTTCCCCCTACATTTTTTTTTTTAAAGTTTTAGTCTGAAGTTGGATGCTGCATCTATTTATGCAATGATATTACAGCCACCATAAATGTCTCAACACTCATTTTGTCATCCATTTTCTTAGATATTTATATATTTATGGAAAATCAAAGGAAATGAATTGTATTTTGTGCTCTATTTAAAAAAAAAATCCCAATAATTTATATTAATCATTAGGTTATGTTGATGTACTTTGCCCTTATTATTACTGTACTGTGTATCACCTGCATAAATGCTTTTTTCGCAGGATGAGTTACCAGCGGGTGGGCGAGTGCTGCACATCACACCACCACGCTTCACTCGCACCTCCCAGAGCCGCACTTGGAACACTGGTAATGGCTCACCTGATGCCATATGCTTCTCTGTGGACCGACCAGGAATTGTGGTGGCTGGTGTGTGTGTGTTTGGAGGCGTGGGTACCTATGACTATGAGGTTGAGATCTTGGATGAGAGCGGTGGTGGTGGAAATGCTGGTGGTAGTGGTGGAGCCCAGGACCCCTCACACACTCTGGAGCGCTGGAATGTCATTGAGATGGCGCGGGGAACCTTTGGTCCAGATGACTCAATAGCTGATATTGTGGAGATCAAGTTTGAGCGGCCTGTTCCTATCAAGGTGAGAGATGTTCATAGTACTGAGTCAAGATAAAGATATAAAGACAAGAGAAATACAAAATATAGAAGATTTGTGGGGTAATTAATACATAAAGGTTGCTGTGCATACCACTTTTGTAGGGCAAAAGGTCTTGCAGTCTACTCTTTCATGTGAAGTAGGTTTAGAGATCAAAAGCTGGTGGCAATATAGTATCTTCAGTGACTTTTGGCTTGTAGAGCATCAGGTGCAACATGAGCCAAGCAACAAGAGAAGATTGACACCGCTATAAGGATTATCAAGCCATAGCATTTTACTTGAGTGCAAAAATGTACATGTAGTCAGTCAAAAAAAATCATCATCATTCTTTTGTTTGAGTATTTCTAATTTTCCTTTCACATAAATTGTTTTATTTTGGTTTATTATTTTGTTTTTGCCAGTAAGGATATACTTTAGATTAGCATATGTGTATGATGGGGAGCTTCTATAAAGAGTCTTATTCTGGAATAAATGCAGAAATTTTTTGTTTTTGTTGGAATTGTCACATAAGGGAGGAGAGACTAATGTCATCAATGTCTGTGTGCAGGAGGGAGTAAAGTATGCCATCCGCCTGTGCAACCATGGCGGCCGGACAAGCAATGGTGATGGTGGGGTGCCCTCTGTCAAAGGTCCTGACAACACCACTTTCACCTTCTCTGCCTGCAGCCTCTCCGTCAACGGCACCAACCATATCCGAGGCCAGATACCTCACATTATGTATTACAGGTCAGCCTTGTTTGTCATCAGTGCATCTGTAGTATTTAGTAGATCTTCATCTCTCAGTCATATTATCAGACAGATATAGGCAGTTGTTTCTAATGTTAACCCTTTCAATACGGTGACGCAGACGTCGGCATCACAGTATGGAAAGGGTTAAAAGGAAATGGAAGAGGATTAATCCTCTTCTAAACCTCTTAATCCTCTTCAAAACCTCTTAATCCTCTTCTATTTCCTCTTAAGAAGTTTAGAAGAGGATTAAGAAGTTTAGAAGATGATTAACCCTTTCCATACGGTGATGCCGACGATGATGCCGACGTCGGCGTCACATGTATATATATATATATATATATATATATATATATATATATATATATATATATATATATATATATATATATATATATATATGTGTGTGTGTGTGTGTGTGTAACCATGACATTAGATAATTAGAGGATATAGAAAGTGCTTTCACAGCTATGTTCATTTCAAATTGCATGAGAAATTGTATAATTCTTACAACTATTGTTTACTTAATTGATTGAGGATATTTATAAATGTTAACATGTACACATCACCACCATTCTCCGAGAGATCTGTGAATCTGACCTGTGGCTGTTGCCAAATTCTTGGAAGTTGCAGGGTTTCTTATAGATGACTCACAGCAAACCTGAGGCTAAAAAGTCATCAAATCAAGACCATCATTGTTGTTTTTGCTTTATAACTCTTTTGAGTCATAATAAATGTCTCAAACATTATTTTGTTGAAGGCATGGAACAACTATATTATTTCATCCATGCAGTATGGTCAGAAGGGCAGGGAAAATTAAGTAGATCATTTTCTTTCATCATAGCATTAATTCCTTCTGGCAGCATACCCTGTACATGAAAAATTAAATATTTTTTATTCTCACATTTGCACTATTACTCCCTACAGCATGCCCCAGGATCCTGAGAGTCAGCGGAGCACCAGGGAGATAGCAGAGCAGCAGGCCCGGAAGTCTGCCCTCACCATGGCAGGCAGCATAGTTCGTGTGGCAACAGAACTCATGATCATGGGCCTTGGTGTTGGGGATGAATCTGCTATTGAAGTCCTGGGCACTGCTCCCCTCATCACCATGCTGCTGCCTCTGGTTCTGTCACACATTGGTCCTGTGGCTACATCAGATCCCAGGGTGTGTATGGGTGCATTATTACATCCAAGGCTGTCCTATGTCACAGTTTTGACTGTTTAGTAAATTTTTGGAAATAACAGACAAATGATATTCAGAGGCATGACAAATGCTATTTACTTGCAATTACTGTAAAAATTATGATTTCAGAGTGATGTATTAAAGTCATTGTCCATATTACAGCTAAAACTCACTAACATATAAATAATGGCTAAAATAGGCCCTGTAAATATAGGCTTTTGATAAAATAGGTCATGCACCATTCTATTACTGCATACTTTGTTATGCATTTTTATGGTGAATGGGGAAAAATTCTCTTCAACTTATGTTTTGTTGCAGAGCGCTGTGTCAGTTTTGGGACTGATTCAGGAAATTCTTCCACATGTGGCTGCCCTGAACAACCTAAGTCTAGTCACCCAGCAGACAGCCATCCCAGAAACCATGGAGGACTGCCACACCACCACCAGTCACCACTATGCCTGGGTGGAGAGTGATCATCCATACCGCCCAGCAGCTGTTGCCAATTTTAGGTTTGGCGCTTGTTCTGATATTGTCCTTATTCCATCATCCATCCACACCCAGTCATTGCAGATATAGGTTACTTAACTTGTATTAAAAAGGAATTTTAGTATCTCATAGCAGTGTATCTTCCTCCACCAGAGTGACGTTCCCATCCAGTGTCCAGTGGATGACGTTGGAGTTTGACCCACAATGTGGCACCGCCCAGCCAGAGGATTCACTGCAGGTTAGCAGGAATTGAACATTAATCCTTATTTACACTTTAAAAGTTTGAAGAACTTATTAAATATTCTCTTTTAAATGAAAATCATTATTTCTTTGGTACATAAAATAAAGCTTCAAAGTAGCTAGCATTTGTTATTACTGACTCACCAAATTGCAGTTTCAGTTATCTGATTGCATTGATGATAATGGAACTAATAATTTCAATATTTATCTAAGCTGACAGTTTATCAGATCAGACTTATTTAATGTTACGGTATTTATGCTTTTAGATTTACATACCAAGTCAGAGCATAAAGGAAGTGAGAGGTCTGTCACCTGCTGGTACTGGAGGAACCTCAGAATCACAAGAGCACACCACCCAAATTTCCCAAGGCCAGGAGGGAGCCCCACCCCCTTACTGGGCTGTGCTCAACAAGTTCTCTGGGACACAGAACTGGCCCCACCAAACTATTGTCTTGCCAGGTACACTCACTTATTCCCATCTCTGAAAATCAACTTCAGCCAAATGTAGGATACACTGCTTTTAATATGATACAGTAGTTTAGTACTGGGATCATGGTCATACACATTATATATTCAGATGTACGGAAACAAGTTTGTGCATAATAACTAATACTTGATATCTTTTATCTTCCATCCTCCATCACAGGGCATGAAGTTGTGTTCTCACTTGAGACAGCCTCAGACTATGTGAAGGATGAGAGGGCCAACACCTATGGCTTCCGAGTGTTATTGGTGGGTTATGAGTGGCCACCATCACCTGCAGATTCCATTCGGCACCTGGAGAAGGAACTATCATACCTGGGAGGCCTGTGTGCTGCCTCCCTTATTAAAAAAGACCTTTGTCTTCCACCCATTGCAGGTCAGCACTGATTTTGTACTGTAAATAATGATAATTATTAATAATTCATACTTGTATATCAATAACAATTAGGAATGTCTTGCAAAATGACCACTTCTAAAAATCTCTAGTATTCCTTTGCCAAGCTTACTAGAGTTTAACTGAGTTCACTCACAAACCACATTCCTATGTGTAAAAATATACTGTCCTCCTTGCCAATGGGATAAACAATTCTTGATAATGATGTGGGATTTAATGTGTCTTAGAATGAGAAAAAGTATGCAGTGATTAATTTCCTCGTTATTTTCACTTCTTTTTTAGCACCCATTCTGCCTTTGCATGAATTTATCTTCATTTTCAGTTAAATTATGGTTATTGATGCTTACATTCAATATCTTTCCCTATCCGTCTTAAGCCTTTACCAATGCTTTCCCCATACTGATTTCCTGTGTGTGCGTGTATCTTCAGGTGATGATTTGGATGATGACCTTGAGTTGGTGGAGGAACTGGCTCTGCAGGTGTACCGGGCACACCCAACACTGCTCTCTAGAGGGTTTGCTCTCTCCCATCCACCCACCATACATCAGACTCTGGATGGTGTGATTCCCTTCAGGTGAGTCTTATGTATTTTAGACTCATTCCAGTTCACTAAGGTGGACCTAAGTTCTTTCAAGTTCATTCTGGTTCCTTATTTGTATCTAGAAGTATAATTCCCTCATATGGACTCCCTTTGTTTATGGTAGGTCATAGTTACGATAGGTCCCGATTTATTACAAGTGAGTCCTGGCTCCTAGTTGATCCTGTTTCCTTATACAAGTAGGTTCTGGTTACTTCTGTAGGTTTCACTTTCTTCTGGGGGGTCTTGGTTCCTCCTAGTTACCATAAAAAGTCTTGCAATATTTACTCCACTGAGCAAGGGTCAGAGCATTGGATAAATGTCAGCATTCTCCATCCCTAGAGTTGTTTACTTTCAGCTTCTGTCATCAGGAAACGCTCCTACTCTTAAGTGTTCCCTGAGGCAGCTGTCTTCTTGCAGTGCTATCTGAGCAGCTGTTGGAAGCAGATGCATATGCTATCCCTCCCTCCAATGTAACCCCTTTCAATATCCCACTGTGGATGCCCAAAGACATCAAGGGCTACCGATGTTCTTATCAGAAGATATAATCAAGATACCCAACAACAGCAACAGAATTACAATGAATCATCCTGATATCTTGGAAAACATTTCACAGAATATCATTTAACATAAAAATGCATAAAATTCATCTTACCTTTGCCTATAAATACTAAAACTGGACCCCAGAGCAGTTGCACACGAAACAAAAGCTTGATTCACAGGATCCATCATCAGTAACAAATCTCATTGCATCTGTTCAAGAGAACAAGGACCCAGGACATGAGTGTTGACTATTTCAAGAAATTTTCTAATCCCATGCTTATATGGCTGCTAATAGTTAACAAAACAAAGGATGAACCATCAAGTATTAGGTATAGTACAAAATACAAGTCATTAATTTGATTTTCCTGTGAATTTTAGAATATCACAGAAAATGGGAGACAAAATGTGTGTTGCAAGACTTTTTATTGTGGTGGCTATAGGGCTTGGTCCCACATGGTGTTTCTTAATCCCTTCTGAAGGGTTCCGATTCCTTTTTTTTTTTGAGTGCTGTTCGCTCCTCGTGGGTCATAGTTCCTTCTTTAGTTTGAGTTCATTTCTGTGATTCTCAGTGTTTATGAGGGCTTATCTTTCATATAACATTTTTTTATTATTATTATTATTATTATTATTATTATGAATTTGTTTTAGAGATGTCTTGCCCGTTCTTTTGTTCTGTTTCAGAAGACAAATTAGCACTGGGTATACTTTTCATAGAATATTCCTCCAACACACATTTACTCCTTCCTTTTTTTCCTTTATTTTTCAAAGTCTTCGCCTGGGTCATCGTAGCTCAAGGTGTCATCTGTGATATTTTATTTTCCTCTATTGTTATTTTACAGCTATTTTTTTTAAAATAGGAAGGAAAGCATTCACACCTATAATTACATGTGTTTTATTGTTTTTACATTTAAGATGTCTTGCACACTTATTTATATGATTGCTTACCCTATTCATTATTCCAAGCAAAGTTGAGTTAATCTAAGTAAGAAAAAAAAATCCTTGAGTCAAAAGAGAAAAATTCATCAAGTGAACTAACCCACATCACCATTTACACACACACACACGCACACATATAGCTTGTCACCCCTTCTGTCGTGTCATATTAATGACATGACAGAAGGGGTGACAAGCTATATGAATATGTTTGCTGATGATGCTAAAATAATGAGGAGGGTGGCTAATGAAGAAGACTGTGTAGCCCTGAGCCAAGATCTCGATAAAATAAGCAAATGGTCATGCAAATGGGAAATGACATTCAATACAGAGAAGTGTAGCATGATGGAGTTTGGTAAGAGCAGTAGACGAATATCGGGGAACTACTCTCTGAGTAATGAAAAAATCATGAAAAATATGAAGAAAAAGATCTGGGAGCGATCATAACAGACAAGTTATCCTTTGGAAAACATATAGACCAGATAACTGGGGAAACATACAATCTTCTTAGAAACATAAAAGCAACATTTACATATTTAGATGAAGAAATGGTGAAGAAACTAATAACATCGATGATACGTCCAAGACTGGAATATGCAGCATTAGTGTGGTCACCTAGATCGAAGAAAGAAATTAGAAAGTTGGAAAGAATACAAAGAGCAGTGACTAAATTACTGGAAACTCTGAGAGAAAATACTTATGAAGAAAGACTGGAGAAATTGGGACTAACAACACTGAGAGAAGAAGAGAGAGAGGGGACCTAATAGCATTGTACAGGATACAAGAGGGATTGGAGAAATTGGCCAGGGAAGACCTAGTGGTACATGACAGAAGTGTGACAAGAGGCAGTGTAAAGAAATTGAAAAAGAGCGACTGTAGGAGAGACATCAAGAAATACAGTTTTCCATACAGAAGCATAACAACATGGAACAGACTTGATGAGGAGACTGTGTGTGTAAAAACAATTCATAAATTTAAAGCCAAACTGGATAATAAGCGTTATGGAGACGGGACAGCACGAACCTAGTACAGTTCTCTTCCTGTATTTCACAACTAGGTAAATACAACTTGGTAAATACACACACACACACACACACACACACACACACACACACACACACACACATCTCCTGAGAGGAGATCTTATCATGCTGTATAAGTTGGTAAATAAGTTTGATGAGGTGGATAGAGATGATCTCTTCTTAACTGCAAGAATGCAGGAGGTGAGAGGACATGGAAAAGAAATTTAATAAAGGAACCTGTTTGAGTGACTTGAAAAAGTATAGTTTTCTACATAGAAGTGTTAACACATGGAAGAGGTGGTGGAGGCAAGCAGTGTCCAACAAATTAAGGAAAGGCTGGATGAATGTATATATGGAGGCAGGACTATTAGAGCTTAGCTCGGGCCCAGTAGACTACAAATAGGTAAATACACACACACACACATGCACATACGCACGCACGCACTCACACACATATACGAATTGAAATTCCACACTTGCTCAAAGGGTGATAGAGTGGTGGTGATGCTCTCTGGATTGACTGATTGAGCTTCAGACACATATCAACCTTTGGAATCCACACCTTAATTTAGCACCAAACACTTAATTCTAATGCATCCCATTCAGCTAGTATTCTTTTTCTGTCTCAGCAGTCTCCTGTCTTAGGGGAATTTGTAGTCAGTGCAAAAGTGTTCTTATAATCATAGGCTTCCAATAAGGACTCTGAGGAAATACCTTATTTGAGACAAGTTAAATATTGCCACTTCATTAATTGCTCATGGCTTGTTTTGGGGAACAGCAATAGAAAACATGACATAATTGCCTAGTAGAAGATGATAGGATCCTCACTATAGACTTGCACTAAAGAAGCTGAGAAAATACCTTGATAAGAACAAGTTAAATCTTCTCACTGCATGAATTTTACACAATGTTTTTGGTTGTTTTGGTGGGTAGGGAGAACAGGACATGATTGCCTAATAGAAGGTGATGGAGTCCTCTTCTTTTCTTTGATGTCCTTGGCCTCCTCATTCTCATATACTTCTTCACCATCATTATCCTTAATCTCTTGGGCCTTGTCAAAGAGAACATGGATCTCAGTCTCTTGGTATGTGCGTGTGTCTGGCTGAACCACCAACAATGATCCCGGAACTGCAATTTGGAAACAGTTATACTTAAGATGCTGAGGCTAATCATAGGGTTTTAGTTGATACTATTTCCTGAGAGATGTTAAATTTTCATATGCACACTAAATGAACTTCCCCTAACTTTAAGATTGTCTTTTCTTTTGCCCATTCTTATTTCCCTCATCCTGTGCTGAACATTCACCAAACTCCCATCACTTTTTTTTGCGGTTGTTTCCTGGCCCTCACACTTACCATTTCAAATTTCTTCATGCTTTACCTCCTGTCAATCCTTAATATCCATGCACAATTTAACCCGTGTTGCATCTTCCCTCCTCTTCATTTTGAATATTCTTCACTCATCTCAACCTCACAACACATTATCTCCTCTCAAATTGTCGAGGAACATAAGTACCACTGCCATGGTCCATAAAATTATAAATATATGTTCGACACTCCATCTCCCTTCACACAATAGTATACTTAACTATGTATTTCACTACACTATACCTCCTATGTATTTCCCCAACTGTCACAATTTTCTTCACTGCATTTTCTTTTTATTCTTCCTTCCAATTCATGTGCACCACTCTGAACACCAATTTCAGCTTTAAGGATGTGTAGCATGCTACCCAGCAGTCGACACTGCTCACCAGGTTGTTTCTCTAAAAAATAATCCCAAGTGGAGCAGGTCAAGGGGACACCTACAAAGCTCATAGATTGAGCAAGTCAGTGGATCTTGCTGGGAGGTATTTAGTATAGGAAGGGGGCTTGATGAACCCCCACAGGATGTCACAATGTCCCTGTGTCCTGGAGTTATTGGTTCTTAGTTTTCTGCCCACCACAGACTTGATGGCTGAGGTGACATAAATGAGCACAGACACCATGCCCGGCTATAGCATGTGTCCCAACTTTACCTTCACTATTCCAAATAGTACTGATATCACAAAAATAAACTTAATATTTTTACTTAGCCACAACAATTACTTTTGATTGATAAACATTTTTTATATTGACAATAGTTTATTTTTACACCTCAGCTTAATCTTATATAGTAGTTTTTGTTCTGATATAATTAATGTGTACAAATTGAAAACCATATCTTACCATTCGTATATCCCTCTGAGCCTTTAGATTCACTCACCATCCTCCATTCTGTTCTCCCCACCCACTCACTAAACAGAACAGTATTGCAACACAAACACAATAAAAGTTACCCACCCATGGAACACTCACCTGTAGTGGGTGGAAGGGGCTCAGTGTAAGATTGGTATTCAGCAGTGGAGGAAGTAGGTTCTGTGTTCTTCATCCTCCTCCACCCCAAAATAACCAAGATGGCAATGACAGCCATAATCAGGGCAATGGACAGTAGGATTTCCAGGGTATACTGGTTGTGTATGAGGCAGGAGTGGATGAGAAACTGATCGATAGAGATGTGGCTGATCCCTCCTTGGGGTTCGAGCATGCACTCTCCATTCTTAAACCATTGTTCATGCACTTCATTGTTGTATATGTCCTACAATCAAGGAGGATTACACTGTTATGCATATGCAGTCTTTCTTGGATCAGAATCTAGTGTAGTACACACAAGGCTACAGAAAGTGAGAATATAATCAAGTTTAACTTTCAACACCACCAGACTTAAGTACTCTGCAATGAAATTAAAAATAAAGAGATAAAAGTAGTGGAAAGTATGGCTGGAGAAATACATATGAAAATTTGAAGAAAGTCTTGTCGAGATGGAATTTCTGAAGGCATACATAATCAATGGAAGTTGAGTATATGTAATAGATTTTGATTAGGCCAATTACCTGCAATGTTGGCTTGTCAATGTCTAGTGCTTGAGCAAGGAGGTTAGTGATGTTGCAGGTACACTTTTGTTGGAACCTGACCTGCTTGATAACAACAGAGTTAGGTTCAAATTCCTCATTAAGACAAAGAGACTTGGGCGCTTGGTTGTATATCAAGTTACGCTCCATAAAAAAGATACTTTTCTTTCCTGTAAGAGAAAGAATAATGTTTCATCAATTTTATATGTATATTTTGCCAGAGAGTTCTTTATACATCTACACCTTAAAGTAACCAGTTGAAGAAGCATATGAAACTACAAGCCAAACAAGGTTACAGTGTTGATTGTACAACTGGAGGACAATACAAGTTTTATGAATGTATATATAAAAAAGGTCTTTACAGAAACAACGTGAAAGAATTAATGACTAATCATCAAACCCATGTAGAGGTTCATGTGACCTCACCTTCTGGCTTGATGTACAGCAAAGCCTCGGGGCCAAGGTGGTGGAACTCATTTTCCACAAGATTGATGCGATGCTGGACAGTGATATCCAGCCCATGGCGAGGAAGGAAACTAAAATTATTGCCTTTAAGAAAGACGTCCCCCTCCACCCTGAGCTGCCAGGGTGAGACCTCTAGCTTGGGAAAGGTGTTGTTGAGCATGTAGACATCTCCTTTGATGGTCCCCACCAGAAATTGTGGGACACTACCTAAGAGAAAGATTAAACATTTTTTGCCTTTAGGGAAAGGTGTCTGCACCTACAAGTATATAGCTGGTTCCTGTCAGAGGTCATGAATAAGCAGTTTCTAAAATATGGGTTTAAAAGTTTGATGTGTCAGTATGTATGGAGCAAATATAGGTGATAAAATCCTGAATGTTAGAGTCTGTTATACAATGATTTCAGAGTTAAGCTAGAGTAATTTTTTTTGTTAGAATGAAGGCATATAGATTAATACAGATCTAGTTATGGCAAGAAAGAGGAATAGAAGTGAACTAGAGCTAAGAAACTCAGAAAATTAAAGCACCAATAGTATAGCAGACACTCAGAAATTGGTATAAGAAAGGGACTCTTCAGTATTTGCAGGTACTCTGTAAGGTAGCATGAGAGTGAGAATTTTCTTTAAGATTGAAAAGTAACAATACCTATATGTTGTATAGCAATTGACAGTAATAATTATAGGAATACCTTAGTTCTAGCCTGTTGAGTCTGGTATGGAAAGATCATGGGAGGGCAGTCATAGTACAAATTATGAAAATTATATGGTTATTAATGAACCAAACAGCTTCAAACTAAGCAAGGGTTGTATTGGTCTTAGTTTTACTCTAACTTTTCTGACTGTCATGATAGGTTCTGTTTTCAAAGCTACAATAACCTCCATCCCACCCAGTATATTATGGGAAATAAGGCTTTGGTGATTATGTTAATGATAGTAATCTTATTGAGAACAGTGAAAATACTATGACTACTTTGTAAGGTATTTTGATAATCAAGCACTTCTAAGGGTTACTGAACCTGGATGTAAAAATTGTCAATAAGCATTTGCTTGAAATTAATTGTATGCTTACTTGTGAAATTGTTTCTCTCAAGTATCAGCTCTATGGTTCTCAGTGAGCTTTGAAGGACCACCGCTCGTTTGGCCAGGGATATAAATGTGTTGTTGAAGAAATTGATGGTTTTCAGCACCTGGTTGTTGATGGCCTCCGTGTCAATTTGTCGAATGATTGTGCTAATGATGTACACTTCTCGCAGTGTAAAATTTGCAAAAGCTCCAGATGCCACCCTCTTTATATCACTATTAATAACACTGAACACCAAGGAGGGTGTCGCTGATATAAGACCTGAGGGCTGAATTGAGTCATTGGGAACCCGCCCTCCTGGCTCGGGCACACTAAACATCTGACTTGGAAATACCATGACAGTAGAATTCAAAATAGTGATGTTTATGCGTACATTGTTACCAGCTTGAAAGCTGCCAGTGGATAAGCTTAGATTTTTTATGTCTTGAAATATAACTACCAGGGGTCCAGACTTGAAACTCCCATGAGGAACTGTTAATTTCTGGCAGTTCCTTATTTTGATAAACCTCTTGTTGCCTAATAAGTTGCCAGTTGTTTTTACCTGAAATCCAGAAAATTATATTTACTTACCAGCATTAAATAAAATTCAAGACCTTTACCATAATAATTCGAACAGGGGAGAAACCTTATTAAACTAATGAATGAGATGCGGAAAACCCCATAGACTAAAAATCATAAAACATTTACCACAGGCATTTCATTACACTGCCAAAGCAAGATTAATTAGATAATTTTAGAGAAGTATTTACTTTAGAAGAGTTGTTTTTCTCTTACAAAAAAAAAAAAGAGTGGTACAAGGATCAGTGGGACCTACACCATTTTGGCAGTCACAGGTGACCCAGACGTGAGAGCAGCTGCAGAAGTCAGGCACATCATGGCATGCTGCATTGGTGGTGTTAAATTCAATACTGGTATTGGCATAACTAACAGCTATGCAAATAACGAACATGTAAAATGGGTTCATATTTCAAGGGAATATTTTTTGATATCCGGTGTTACAAAATGTCACTCTTCCTTTGTGGCACACTGTCACACTACACCTTTTTTTATACCAGCAGAATTCTATATAACAGAATTGTCCATTAGCAATAGATTTTGATTTTTTAAGCAATGTTGGGAGTCAAGTGTCCCTCCTCTTCTCACTACAAGTATATAAATAATGAAAGCCTGAGCCAGGTGGGAAAGGAAGGACCACTCCTTATCAGAGTTCAATTTCCTTTGGTCCTGACACTTTTCAGAGTCCTTTCTGGGATTTCCAGAATCCTGTTCTGTCAAGTGTGTCAGTAGTACTTCCTGAGGGTGAGTCACTCCCTCTAAAGCTGAGGCTTCACCTTTATTCTCCAAACTAGTCACTAATGTGAGATGTATTGTATATTAGCTGATAGTTTCTCTGATGAACATTATTTACTTTTTTCTAAGATAGCTCTGATGCCCTTTTTCTTCTGGGAACTTTTTATGAAGAGGTTGCCTTTGCAGAAGAGTTTACAGTTTTCCCTAGTCATACACTTTCTTCTTGCAACAGTCATAACCTCCTTTCACCTCTACCTTATGTATTTCTCAATTAATTATCTCTTTCACATGCCCGTCCATATGTATGATGAAGAGCCAAGGAGACAAGCACACATGCTTTTCCTAGTCCCCCACTAATTCCAAAACTAGCTTATTGTACTACTTACACAGACAACAATCTCTTTACAAAAAGCCTTTATTTATCTTCAAAGAAAACCTGTTGTGCCACATTTTTTAAACTTTCCACATGGCTCTTCTTCCCATCCTGTCATGCTTGTTTTCATTTTTGAATAGCATGTATATTTAACTATGAGATACATGGGAGATGATAACATGAGGTTTTAATAAGTTTTATTATTTTTATGACTTTTCCATTATTTTATAAATAAATAAAAATACTGGATCTACCTGTGAAGAGAAGACTTGTCTCTTTGTTATTACCTAAGTGAAATGAGTGCATGAGTGGCAGTCCCATCCAAAATTAATGAAAACAAGTCAAAAGACTCAGTCAAATAGAGTATAGATTGTGGTTGTGGTGTGATCTTTGTACCGAACCTTTACCATGGCGGAGTATGGCAGCAGCATTCCCGTGTTTACATCTGAGGGAGGTAACTTTGAGGGATTTTCCTGTGATGACGGATATACAGGACTGCGTCAATCAAGAATAATTGGTGTAGAAAATGTGGCTGTGCGCTGACTGGCCAGGCCGGGATTTGAACCCAGGCACGCCTATTCGTAGCTAGGCATGCTAACCTAACTCCTATCAAATCAAAACAACTAGAGGAAAACATAATTGGAAGTGAGGAAAATCATCAGGGCTGTTAAAAAAAATCTGGGGAATGAATGGTAAATCTAAGGGAGATTTTAGAACAACAGAGGAAGGAAACTCGGGAAAAAAGTGGGTGTTACTGATGTTCATGAGTTTGATATACCAAACCAAGTGTTTGACATATAAAATGACTTATCAAATGAAATTGTGTTTGCAAGAAGTTTACACAAGTTAATGGAATTATGTCATAAAATGTGATAAGCTACAAAGTTGCAAGTTTAGCATACTGATGCACTTCATCTCATATCAAGGATGTTTCACCAGTATTTTTCCACAAAATATTCAGTATCTGAAAATCACATGTATGTCCAAGATATAAATACTTGTGGATTTATTGCACACTCAGTTGAACGGACAAGATGACCGCATTTGTGTCCTCCGTTGAAGGTCAAGGATTTGCCCTGGCTCAAGAGGGAAGCTCTCCCGAAGACTGACATTCATGGGCTCAGTGTGTTCATATGATACATTGAGCTCCGTCTCTTTGTATGTCTTTACTTCAGGCACAGCCACTACCCAGGGTTGGAGGGGAGAGGTGGGATCCCAGGGCTGGCCTGGGAGTCCTGATATAGGGGACATAAGGGGTTGGGGGTTGGAGTGCAGTGTGGAAAAACTTTGGGAGAAGCAACATTCCCCAAGGTAGTTAGCCTCTTCTCGGGCCTTCCTTACGCGATAGTTACAAACTACACAAACCACCACCAAAATCAAAATGACAACACCCACTGCAGTGCCAGCTGCTATTATTGTTATGGGCACAGTGCAGTTGTGAGTCATGTGTGCCTGCACTTTGATATAAGACTTCACACTACCAATCCCTTTGCAGAAGGACCTTCGTGTCACTACTTGGAACATCTTAATATCTTCATAGTCACTCGAGCTGGTGATGCCTAGTAGGCTCTCAAAGGCTGTCATAACCTGGCAATCACAAGAAATGTTGAACATGTTGTTAATGATCTTGCGCTCATGCATAGGATATCGACTGTCAGTGAGGAGGGAGCGTTCATCAGCCTTGAGTATGGTGTTGTTGAGGAAGACAATGTTTGCAGCACGTGAATCTTTTTGTGGCTGAATACCCAGCAGTGCTTCTGACCCCAAATGTGAGACTTTGTTGAACTCAAACAGGACCTGTAAAGGAATGTTTCATTAGTCTTTATAAAGGGCATTATCAGATCATGTCCATCAAGGGTCATATTTCACCAATACTTAAGTTTTATATCATAAACTTTAAAAAAAAAAATCTGATTCCACTAACCTGGTTGGAGGATATGATATTCAAAGACCTGTTTCCAATTCCAATGAAAGTGTTGTGAGAGAAGACCACAATGCCTTGGGCTCGAAGACACACTGCCTTATGTATCATGTTTGGCAGCTGACTTTTCTCTATGATCCAGTCATCAAAGGAATCAAGGTGGACACTGTTCTCCTCCATGAGATTAACCTGTAAGGAAACATTTTAATATGAATTTCAATCATTGCTCATTTCTTAATTTACATATTAAATGACATTGAAGGCTGGAAATATTTTTAAAACGTTGAAATATTGCAACCTCCGTTATGAGCCATTCCAGTTACTACAAGTAAAATGTTGAGCATATGGTTCCAGATTAAGATTACTGGCAGTGCTGAATTACACATTTACTGTCTGTATAGTATTACTTTACATTTTTTTTCCACTGAGTTTATTCAGAGCACTCAGAACAAATACAGTTTCCTGTTTGATAGATGAAAATGCTGTTACAAGCTTTTTTACATGTGTATGTCAGTCTGAAGTGAACTTCAATAGCTTGTGATGGTTATGTTATAAAATACCTGCAAACTGGAAATGGAAAGAATGATGTGATGATAGAATGGCCCTCTTTCACTTATGAAATGTTCCTATGTTCCCTCATGTAAAAATGCAAATCTGCTGCAGCAATTGTTACTAAAATTTAGTGCCATAAAAGGAAAGGTATGTGCATGTGCTTTGGCTTTCCTACCTTTGTCCCGACCATGTGAAAATAAATCACTCTGGCATTGTAGAGTGCATAGCTGTGTATCTCTTCAATTATGCATCTGTAAGAACAATAAGACATTTTAATGTTATTGTTATCCCTCTTAACAGGAAAAAATCATGACTAACTTTCATCAAAAAATGGAAAAGTATCATGCAGATATTTTTTCTGCCATTCTTGACGCAAAGTTACAGAAATTTTGTTAGAAATTTATCATTGATCCCTTATTATTCATCAAGCAGTCTCAAAACTTAAACTTCTGCAGGTAGTCACGCAACCCATTACACGGGTATAGTTTAGACTCCACAGCAATAGGCAGATCAGAGTGTGAAAGGGATTTGGGAGTGTTAGTGAACTCTGTCCTAAAACTAAGGAAGCAATGTATTAGTGCGAGGAATAGGGCTAACAGGGTATTAGGCTTTATTAACAGGACGGTAACCAACAAAAGTGCAGAGGTCATCCTCAGACTCTATTTAGGGACTCTATTAGGGGAGGATTCTGGAGCTGCCCTGTGTAGGCCACTCGGCCTCTTGCAGTCTCCCTGTGGTCTTATGTTCTTAATCTATGAATGAATGATTGCTTTTATAATTTTGAACTTTTCCTGCCAAAAATCTACCCACGTTCCCATATGACCACTTATATTATCTGCCTGTGATTAGTAGTGCAATCACATGATCACTGTGCCAGAGAATGGTGGTACAATCAGTACATTCACATAACCATTATGCCACACAAAGGGGAACATTCCCTACTCCATGTTGTAATGCTGTCAGTATGTGATTGATAACTTCGCAGTATTTATTACAGGAAAGTAACCAAATTTTATAGCGAGGAATGTCTGTAGTTGCGTGCTTTTATCACCATTGTTTTCTGCTTACTTAGAAATTAACTATATGTGTATCTTAATCATACAAATTAAATAACTTTATCCAGTAATGAATCCTATTGTTCAGATATTGATTATGTTCTCCAAATCCAGTAATGAATCCTATAGTTCAGGTATTGATTATGTTCTCCAAACACCAGTGACTAATCTTGCACTTGTATGCACTACATGGACAACTCACCTGTCAATCTTTAGACTCATGAACCTTGTCTTCTCAAGCTTTGTGTCCAGCCTTGTGTCCTCACTTCTGGTTAGCTGAGTGAACGTATGCTGGGGCATTTTGGGGATGCTGCAGTTTGTAAATATGACTGCCACCTCCATGTTTAGCCTGTGGAGGTAGTATGTTTAGTGTGACTATTAGACATTATCCTTATATACTGGCTAATATTTTCATTTACTCATGTAAAATACTAATGCTAATAGGCTAATGATAATTTCTTATGGTATATGGCTCACACTCTTGATATCTTAATGGTTGGCCTATCTTCCATACTGAATGTAGGATTGGGTTATGAAGGGGCATGACTTCAGAGCACCTCCAAACTTTTATAAATGTTTTGTGAAACATTCAGAGAAACCACTCCAGTACTAAATTTAATTTGGCCAAAATAGATAATGAAACTATTGAGCTCCTACAACTGGAATTCCAAATCATGAAAATTGTGCAAAAATAAGAATAGGAAGGAAAAGGGAAAAGGAAAGTTATCAGGAATGTAATGATGCTCTTGTCACTTGTCTTGTAGTGACTTTGTTATTTTGTCTTCCATAGTCAGGCAGTTAGTGAAACGCCAGAATTTCCTCTTTACTACACTCCCACACGACCACTGCATGTAACGAAATACACAAGAAATTAATCCAGACAAGGAAAGGTTTTGCCGGCGCCGGGGATCGAACCCGCGACCAGCGAGACAGGAGAGCCACTCCTTAACCAGTTGGCCAAAGAGGTACCCCACTCGCAAAGTGTGTTATGTGAGGCTCGCCCATCAGGCAAGTCAGTAAGTCTAGTTGTCTTACAACTTAAGGGATGCCTGATTTTATTTGACCCCCAAAGGGCAAACAAAATTCCTGTATCTTTTCTTTCTGATTCATTTGCTATATGTTATTTCTTAGTTTCAGTTCCCATTGTCCTTAGCTCATATTATGAAACCTGATATTTGAACAAGTGAAAATAACAACTTCATACCTCAAGGAGAGAAAAAAAATAGCCATGTCAGAATGAACTGGTTACTTTTTTTTTTTTTTTTTTTTTTTTTTAGAATAAGTTGAACTCACTCTGCAATGGGACTGAAGTGCAGGGATTTAGTATGAAGCTCCATCAACTCTATGTTTTCAAAGTGAATGCTGCGCAGCTCAAGATTTTCCCTGGAGAAGGTGTTGCTTACAACGACCACTTTCTCAAAGCCAACAATATGCAGTGTTTTAGCTGAGGGTGGAATGGTTTGGCGATTCAGAGTCAGGTGGTGAATGCCATTCTGGAAAGAAAATTTGTTTTACAATATGAAAAAGGGGATTTGTTATGAAAGTTCAGTTTCATATTGCTGTATTAGCAGTATTACTTTTGTCATCATTATTATTATTTTAATAATAATTATTATCATCACTGTGTCCATGAGGAACATGTTTTTGGAGAGGGGATCTCAATGAATTGGATATTTTTAGTTGGAGGAGGAATGTTTTCTGTAAAACATGACATACAACACATTACTCAAACTTCAATCATATTTTGTCCCCAGTTCCTGAAAATAGCCACGTTATTACCATACAACTTTGTCAGCACTAAATGAAATTTCACTCAGTTTACTAAATATTACTTACATGGTCAACATGGTCATGTTTGCAAAACACATTCTCCTTTGTGGTGTCACAGAGACAGTTGGAACACAGATCTTTGGAGGGTGTGGTGACCCGCCCGTCACGTCCACCTCCTAGAACAGGGAAGTGATTGTAGGAATGTGCTGATTGTTATAAAAAAATGGAATTAAATTGATTGGAAAAAAAGAAAGTGACAAGAGTAGCTTGTGAAAAAAATATGAAATTAAATTTATCAGAAAACAGTGGTTAGAGTGATGTGACCATTGACTACTAGATGAGACTGAAGAAGAAAAAGCTTGTTGAAGCAGTGACAGTGGCAAGCTGTGGCATTACAAATTAGCACCATCATCATCACTTTTTTCCATTACTATGGTCCATTAATTTAAGCTAACTCTCTAGCTCCTAGCGAAGTAAATAAGGACGCTGCTGATTGGCTGTTGGCGGACAGGGTGTCTGACGTCTCTGGTGCCCAACACGCTAGCCTAGGCTCAGAAAATATTCATATTTCTTTACATAGCTCATCTGTCATACTAGATAGGGAAATTTTGTTGGCTTAAACAGTGATTGTATAACTGTAACACAGTTTTCAAAACTCAGTAGAAAAAAATAAATAAAGTAATTCGGGTGAGTACGTAGAATTAAAAAAATAACGTAAAATATTATAACCACCTTTTACTTATTATTGATATTTGCAGCAATTATGGAATCAGTTATAAAATAAAACATATATTCTCATACGTAAAGTCATTCTGAATACGATGGTACTTTTGAATTATAGATAAAGTGCGATATAAGAGGAGGCAAGGAAGAGTTTGTAAAAAGAGATATAAATATGAAATGTTATTCTCTGACATACTTACCAAAAGCACTTTATTTTTTACCCTATCGAGTTTGGAAAATTACATCATTCTGAGCAATCTAATGATGTCAACAAAATTTGACCTTCTTGTGTAACAAATGAGCTAAGTAAAGAAGTATTAATATTTTCTGAACCTGCATGATTATGTTCAGTGGCAAAGACATCAGACATCCTGCCCACCAACAGCCAATCAGAAACATCTTTACTAACTCTGCTAGGGAACCAGCCACTGCTGGGAGGGATCGATTGTATGACAAAGTCCTTTCCCAGCATTCTCCACCTCTCTCTGTTTGGCAAATACTTTTAATTTTATCTCTCCATCTGATCATCCGAGTGCCCTGACTCTACTAATATTCCTACTTTAATGCTGGGAAAGGAGTATAATAAGACACATGGTCATTTTCTAAAGGAAAATTATCACCAGAAATCTTCAGAATATGTATCTTCTTTTTCATATATGCAACAAACCTTTAATTTCCTCACCTGTTGTAGAGCTTTCTGGGACTGGAAGGTGATCAACCTCATAAACTGGATTGTGATCATGAGCATGTGTGTGAATCTCATGATTTGAATGCAGGACTTCTGGTAGACTGCTTTGGCTGTCTGTGGTGGCATCAGTACTAGAAGAGGTGTTTGTTCTAGCATTTTCATGATCATCAATGTTGGTGTTCAATGGAGGCCTAACTGAAGGGGTCATATGTTCACTTGAATTGTCCACCTTTTCACTCTTATTCACAGGAAGGGTACTAGGAGGAATGTTTTCTTTGTTATGGTAGGTATTCTCACTTATGCCGGGGACTGGCTGAGAAGTATTTCTTGATGATTCGCTTCCTCCTATCAGTGTAGTGCTCAGGGAGGGAAGCCACTGTCCTGTGACTTTGTGCCGAGTTGAAGACACGGGAGGGTTTGTTCTGACTCCAGAAGGCATAGGGTCATGGCACAAGCACTGCCCCAACCACCACCAACACAGAATTAGCATAATTTTTTCCATGGTCTTTTAGTTCAACATATCACTTTTAAGTAATATACACAAATGGTTTTTGGACTGAGAATCTTTCACAGTGGTCTTAGAGAAGCACAGTCTTTCAAGATCTTCCATTAAGTGCACCATGTGACGTTAGACTGCTCACCACATGACAGGTTCCTGTGTGAACACAGGAAATCTTCCTTTCTTTTCATCCAAAGCCTTCTGTAGGAGAGGAAATGACATCACCTCCCTCTTGGAGCTCTTTGTGTACATTTCACTTTAATTGTAGTTGCCTTTAATCTTTATATTAGTATATCTTGTTAGATATGGGATGTAATATTATATGAAGCATGAAAATGTAAAGTATTAAATGAAAAATAGCAAGGTTTTAATGAATAAAATATCGACACTGAATATCCATTGAAGTGGGTCATTAACACACAGGTGTGAGTTAATTAACTTTGGTTATGTTAGATTCTATGGAAAGAGATGTCTTGTCTCATCGAGGTATTTTTGGTTATAAAAAAAGAATGCTAGTGTTTGCTCATAGAAAATATATGTATAAACAAATAATAGAAACAAAAAAATCCACTTTGGGGATTCCCAGGACAAAGGAGTCAACTGTATTTGTGCCGCTAACCCAGCCCTTCCTTTTGTTTGATAACGTTTTGTCTTACAACACCAAGAACATCCTTCCTCTGAAGGCCAGAAGAAAGAGCCTCTCACTTGGAGATAATAAATGGACCATCACTTAAAACAGATTCATATTAGTTTTTCTCATACTTTAAATTTATTGAATAATACTTAACTGAAGGCTAAAAATGATGTTTTTACTTTTTTGTGTGTGAACCTTTGTGTAACTGTAAAATCCTGGTTGGTTGGGTTTACATCCTGGACCAGGCGTAGAAACGGTCAAGGATGTACGTACTACTTCTACGTCCTGTCTTTGTGCATTTATCATCCCCACAAAATAGTCTAAGTTTCCTTTATACCTTGAGGCCTTCCTTAGTTGTTTATAGTGCTTGTGTATCTCTCTCTCTCTCTCTCTCTCTCTCTCTCTCTCTCTCTCTCTCTCTCTCTCTCTCTCTCTCTCTCTCTCTCCTCTCCTCTCCTCTCCTCTCTCTCTCTCTCTCTCTCTCTCTCTCTCTCTCTCTCTCTCTCTCTCTCTCTCTCTCTCTCTCTCTCTCTCTCTCTCTCTCTCATACAAAAACAAGTTTTTGTATTGCTTAAATGCACCACAAAGATACAGTATGATGTCTTAACAAAGGTTATATACTTCATCCAGCTTGTTCTCACACCACTGTACAGGAGGTATAAGGGAAAAGGAACTGTTTAGCTCTGCCTTTGGGTTTTTAGCCTACTCTGGATGGTGAAATACTATACTATAAGTAATGCATAAATATGTATATATACCTATCTTCTATGTGATAAAGAGAGATTTTATCTTATAACTCGTAAAGGCATTCTATGCCATTTGGCTCTTTAGAATATTTATACAAGTCTTTTACTGGAATAATTTAAGGAATTCTCCTTCCCATCAAACTCTCTGTTCTGAATTTGTCTGACAGACTTCATCAATTAAAATCAGTCATTTAATTTGTTCCTTGAGAGAAAGTTGGCAAAAGAATATTTTCATTACCATTCAAAGGCTTTTTCTTTTTTAAAAATGCTCTATAGCAGGAGTTTTATCCACAGTTGCCACTCCAATGAACGGCTGTTCCTGCGCGATTTTGTGTCTTGTGCTGGTGGCACTAGTGGTGGCCGGCTGGCACGGTGGCTGCAGCCAGACTCATATGTCGATGTGCGGGCCTGTGAGGTGCTGTACAGCCGGGATGACATGCGTGCTGGCTGGCCTGCCATTGTCACAATCATTACTCGAGACCAGTACAATGAAATGGTCCATGTACCCTCCCTCAAGGTGAGTCTTTGACAATCCTCTAGCTTTAGTAGAAATCTAGAGGTAAATATTATTATAAAGTCACATAATTATCTTTTATTTATTATTAGTAATCTTTCTAGCTTAATAGGGCAGCCTAATATAATCTCCAAAGGGTCAATTGATAAAGCCAAATTTGAAATTTAAAGTTATTGTAAGATTTTTAATTAATACATTGTATCAACCTCCTGCAGGTGGAGGTTGTGGCTGTGCCTGTGACCACAGGTGAGGAAGGTAGCCAGGGAAAGCCAAGGAGAGTGAGCCAGCATGTGCCTGACAACATGACTTTTGGGGGCCACCCACAGCCCTCCCTTGATGTTCCCTACCAAGTTTCAATCAAGGACAAGATGTGTTACTGTGCAATCACTATGATCAAGGTCAGTTGGGGTAACTGTTGTGTGTGAGATCATGTTTATGCTGGCAAGTGCTTTCCTCCCTTTTTTCAGAGATTTCATTATGTCTTATTTATATGTAAATATACCAGGCTTTATCATATATAGATACACCATAATGATCAATAATTAATTGTTTATGATGGGAACCTGACATGTTCAAGTATTCCATTACTAACATGAAAACTGTCAAACATTTTGTTAAGGTATTTCCCATGCTTTTGGATTATAACATAAAAGTAGAATTAGAGACTCACTGTAGCTGTGCCTTGCATCAGCACTCATCTCCATCACTTCAGCTCTTGAGCCTGTGATGGGTAAGAACCCATTACCTAGGTACACAGAGTTAGTGTGACATACAAGTTACCACAGTTTTTCTCAGGTAACCATATATCAACCAGCCCCAAAGGGAGGATGAACAGCTGGATAAGCTAGGTCCTAACTGCCCCAGCCCAGAATCAAACCTCATATTTGTTGTCCACCCCTCCTGTACTCCATATATCCAGATTGTTGTCATAGGTAAGGTTGTTGAATAACATATATGTGATTGTCAGATTGACAGCAGTCTACAGTGTTCAGCCATCAGTATGACTCGGACAGGAAACCACCCCATACTATGCTTCTGCCTCTTGACCTCTCCCCTACGGTTTCAAATAATTTGAATAAATCAACTCCTTGTGCCCCATTATGTATTGTCCTGGGTGTCTGGAAGAATATCTCAGGACATACTATGTAGTGCTTTGTCCAGGGTTCCTGGGAGAATATCACAGGGCGAAAAACTTTTTTTGACAATAAATCCCTAGCAATTAACAGTTTGAATATGACATATGGTAAAGCCTGAAGATAAATCCTGCAAGCCTTGATAGTACTTCAGTGTGGAAGGGGTTAAAAGCATCATCTGAATTTATTATTTGTTCTTTTGCCAATGACCGTCATTTAATACATGTATGTGTTTTCATGTCAGACATCTCACCCTAACAACCCATTTTTACAAGTATTCTATATACATTTTTTAACAGGCCTATGAAAATTACTCCTTTGAGGAACTTCGTTATATGTCTCCTGCCATGCGGCGACCCACCGAAAATATGTTAGTGCGCAGTAATAATGATGGCACTTACTCCTGCAATTGGACCCCGGGTGCCACTGGCTGGTACTCCCTTCATGTAACCATTGATAGCTATCAGCTTGAAGAGGTGAGGTTCCAACTTGTTGCCAGATGGTTTAAATATGATCTAGGTATTTTTTTTAATTTCATTTCCTGACTACTCTTCATCATCATGAACACTGCAGTCATATCACCTCCCCTTTTTCATTTAGGGATTGCAGCCCCGACTTCTTTGTATGTGTGTGCATGTTTTTCTTAATTATAGTATGTACCCAGTTTGATTGGTTTTATTGTATTTTCAGTTGATGTAATTAATATTCTGCCTCAATTTTGTGTAAACAAAGAAGACAAATAGGGTATTTTGTGTCAAAGGAATGGTGGGACATGATAATTATAGATGGATAGGTAGGAAAAAGTAGACCTACAAGCATAAAGAAAATTGGCTTTGTTTTAATTTGATAAACAGGCATTTTTGTAGCATAATGTAGTACAGTGGAACCTCGGTTTTCGTGGTTAACCATTCAAAAAAGTCTGACGAAAACCGAATGTACGAAAACTGAAGCAATATTTCCCATAAGAAATAATGTAAAGCCAATTAATCCGTTCCAGACACCCATAAATATTAACAAAAAATACAATCATAGAGAATAACTATAGTTTTACATACATAAAACAATGAGAAATAAATATAAATGACTAATGAAATGGATAAATAAACATTTAACATCACTTTTACCTTTACTGAAGACTCTTGTTGGCGTGTGAAAGACGGCGAGGAGGGAAGAGGGAGGAGAAGTTATTGTTTGGAAAAGGAATCCCCCTCCATAAGCACTTCATGTATCAAGGCACTGTGTGGGGTTACTTCCCTATCACTTGAAAACCAAAGTCTTATAAACGTGTTTGTATCTGTAATTTTTTTTCTCGTATTCGGGTCAAGGTGGACTGAAATTCACGTATTTTATGCCAATGAGAATATACTAGTACTTCATCGTGCATAAATGACAATGTAATTCCTAATTATGTCCCAAGGGAAAGGTTCAAGGGAGGTCTGGAGATACCTTGGAAATGCTAAGTTTTCCTTCGAAGATGATGTTGGGAGACGAGCATATGGCTGTGAGTCACGAACGCATGGGATGCTTTGTGTGGGCGCTTGATTCCGAGAAATGGGTGCCTGAGTCACGTGGGCAGGCGGACGAGTTTGGTATGGACCATTTTCAACTGCTCGAAAACCGAGCGGACGTACGAAAACTGGGACAAAATTTCGACAAAAAAAACTCATTGAAAACCAAATCATATGAATACTAGGGCATACGAAAAATAAGGTTTGACTGTATAATGATTATTACTTATAGTTCACCATTATCTTCTCCAGACTTATAAAATGGAGGTGAAAGAACCACCTCAAGGAGTGACGCCACCTGTTCAAAGTACTGTGCGCCGATCTTCCCAGCAACCATCTCGTCTCCGTAAGTTCGTCTTGCAGAATAGTGCTGGCCTGCGCATTCGTACCCACCCTTCTCTACAGAGTGAGCAAGTTGGGACAGTGCACGTGAATGGCACCATTGCCTTCGTGGATGAGGTGAGGAGCTACGGTAGTGAACCTCTTGTAGTTTGTCACATATAGATTCTCTGTTTAAGTGCTAAGTTCGAAGGACATTCATTCAACAGATTTTCTATCCAGGAGACATATATCACATTATGTTTCTTTATCTTTGCAAATTCTTCCTCTTCACACATTTTTTCTTTTCCTTCATTCCTTCACTCTTCATTACCTTTTTTCCTTAATTTCTTCCTATTCTTTAGGTCCACAACAGTGATGGGGTGTGGCTGCGACTGAGCCCTGAAAGCATGCGGCAGTACTGCATCACATCCCACTCTGAGGCCTGGTGTCTCCAGTACAACCAGCACCTTGGCAAGACTTTACTGGTGCCACTTGACCACCCCAAGACCATACTTGATCAGGTAGTGGTCAAAGGAGTAACATGAAAGTAGTAGATATCTGTCTTTGATTTCACATTTCATTTGTTTACTTTTGGTTGAAATTTGATTTTTTTATTATATTATCTTTTTGGAGGGAGACATTATTATTTGAGATACATAGTCATTGGATAGTGAATTCCAGAAAGAGAAAGTAAGGGGAAGTAAGCCTTTTTTCTGTTATGTTATTTTGCTTTGGAAAAATCTTGTTTAATCTTTTTCTTCATAAAGCATAATGCATATAAAACTCCCCTCTATCCTTTCATAGGTGATAACAGATACTATCAGTCGACGTCGCACTGGCAGCTCACGGCGAGAGACATCCATGCCAGGGGTGGAAGGGGCCGATGGGACTGTTGGGGGAGCTGGCATGTACACAGTGGTGAAATGTGGTGCTTCAGGACACAACATTCGCAGCCAGCCTAGCCTGAAGGCCCCCCCAGTAGGGATGTTGGTGCTGGGGAACATCATCACTGCAGACTGTGACACCAAGAACATTGATGGTGAGGGCATGGCTAGAAGTGGTACTTTTACCTGTCCACTGCACATGGCACGGATTTGGCTTTCACTGGTAGCCTGGTAACATATACTCCCAGGTCTTTCTCTGCCTCTGTGGTGGGTAGTGGAGTGTTTCCCATTTTGTATTGGTATGCTGAATTTCCCATCCCAAGGTGCATGACTTTACATTTTTCTTCACTGAATTGTAGCAGCCACTTTTTGCTCCAGTCCTGTAGCTTGAAGATGTCTTCTTGTAGGAAATCTGCAGTCAAGGGGTTAATGCATGGATGTTTTTTTTCCATAACATGACTTAAAGTTCTTTCTCAGTCAGAGAAGTAAAATGCTTTGTAAATTAGCTTATGATAAATTTTATTATTTAAAAATTTATAAAAATATAGATCGTGTAATCTTAATGGTTCAGTAATTTGATCAGGAAGTTATTTATCATTCTATTCTGCATGGTAATGATTCCCACTATACTATAACTAATGCTTAAGAATTCTGCTACATTCCTTGCTAGATTCGTGGTAATCAAGGATCCAACTCCATGTTCTTTCCTATATCTGCAAGACCTTTGTGGGACTAGATATGTCCATCGGACCTCACCTGCCTCACCTTTCCTCCTGATTAGTGTCACACATGATAAAAAAACAAATTTAGAGGAACTTCTGCAAATTGATGATTGGAAATGAACACCAGCAAACACAAAACATTCCTCTCTGGCAGGCACATGGGTTCGCCTAGACTCAGAGAGCACACGCAAGTACTGCTTCACTGATGGGGAGGCATGGTCCTTAGCTGTGTCTCGTGGCCACACTCTTTACCTGCAGCGTTCCCACTCCCATAGTCATCCATACATGTCATGTGTCTCAGGTATGTGATATTAGGGACAGTGGGGATTCATAGAAAATAATTTGACTGTTTTAATTATTTCAAATTTATTTTCCATTTAAGAAAAAAAATAGGCCAGAAAACTTAGTTTCAGACAAGATTATCATAACAGGTGAACATTGCTTTACAAGCAGATTACATTCCTGAGAAATGTTCCAGGACCCCTATTTTCCCCCATTCACCCTTATGAACCTTCTTTTTGCTGAAGCTGATTCAATATTTGCGTATTTCATGACTCCCTAACCCTTAATTTACAGCTACATCTCTACATCTTTAAAACAACACAATAATAAGGTGACTCATTTTGTTTCCTGGTCAGAGTGTAACATTATTTGACAACTTATTTATAGAAAATGTAGAGTGTTCAGTTTTTTTGTTTTAGTATATAAAAATGATGAATAGGCAATTTCACAGAGCTACACCTCTTCCCACAATGTAAAAGGGTGCTCCCTTCAAGACAGTACTTAATCCAAGGAGGTGAGGACAGTTTGAGTATCGAGAAAACACTTGGGCACTTAGTAATCACCACAATGAATACAGCAGTAAGTACATACTCTGAAAGACTGAAATATCAGTAATACTTTTTGTACACAATTCAGTCTAGTGGTTGGTGAATTTTTTATCTAAATAAATAAAAATAATATAATCAAAATTGTAAATTGAAAAATTTTCAGTTGATGGGGACAGTGGTGGGCACTCGATAACTTGACCCAGACTTCGATAACGATACCTCAATAACCTTTTTCGATTACGGCGACTTTGATAACGATTACTCAATAACTTTCAATAACCAAATCGGTGACTTCGATAACGTGATAACGATAACAATAACTAGCAGTTTCTACGAACACAACAAAAAAATTTAAATAATGCTCATTTTTGCTTCTAAATAATATTTTAACCCATTCTTTCATAAAATACCATTATTACTCAGTTGTTTACCTAAAATAGGAAGTCTTAAACAGTAAAAAAATTGTATTTTTTAATATAATATATAATAAACACGAAACAAACAAAAAACTATACACAAACTAGGAAAAAACATCTACCTCCTCAGGGATCTCAAACTGCAGCAGGTGCTTGTTGCCCTTCAGCTCCAGCCTCCAGCCTCCTGCTCCAGCCAATCATGCACAAGCCTCAAGGCCACTCACTCTACTCTTTCGCCATCTCTGTTGTTGATTCCTGCTCTCTAATTTTTGTAATTTAAAGTCATATTTATGTGAATTTTTATGTCACCATGAGTCATAGCATTAGTAACAATGAGGGTAAACCCACTCTGCATCCTCAGAAGGGGTTAAAAAGCCTGAGAAGTTGAAGAAATCAGTGGCAAAGAAAAAAAAAGAGACTCAGGTCAAGAGTATGTAAGTCCTTACACCAAAAAGACACTGACTCGAAACGCCCACCACTGGATGGGGAGCACTCTACATAGGTGCAGATACCACATTAGTTAGGTAAATATTTATGCTTTTCCATTAAAAGACATGCTGAACCTCTTTTTTTTTTCTTCTTTTTCTTCTTCTTTTTCAGACCCAAACAATTTTGGCAGTCAGGGTTTTGACTTCACTCAAGCTCAAACCAGCCCAGTGTTTCGTCCCTTTCAGCAGCCAGCAGCAGGGGGTGATCCATTTGTCTTTGGTGCCATAAGTGAGTGTGTTCTCTTCTCAGTTTGATTTAAATTTAGCCAAAACATGTGTTCCTATTACAACAGTGACTCCTCTTTTTTTTTCCAAATGTTCCAGGTCCTTGGTGTGTTCATGAGCTAGTAGCAGTGCAAAAAGCAAGCTAGAGTTTAGGGGGAATCTTATTCAGCAAATGTAAAATCGGCCTCTAGCTAACCTCTGCACCCTGTGGTTATAGCCCTGAAGGGGTAATGGAGAGTATTGCCAAACACTTTCTTTATGACTTTAATTTCTTTATATATTACAACTCGTTTTCGACAGTATGGTAAATTTGAATAAAACTGTCAACAAAGACTGGTAGAAGGTAAAAGGGCAAAACAGACATCTCATACATGCCTGCAAGAGTGCTGCTCATATAAAGGTGATAGAGGGAGCCAGAAAGCTAATACCAGTTTAGAATGAGAGGTGTCTTGATACTCCCTTCTTGAGAGTTTGTCGTAAGGTTCATTTGTCCTGAGTAAACTACTTCTTGCAGCTCGGGGCCGGGGTGATGGCAGCAGCAGCAGTGGTGGAGGCCAGGCCATTGGGAGGGGAGGAGACGTCCCTCACAAGTCACTCCAACACCAGATGGTCGACATAAACACCATGACGGATGAGCCTGAGGTGGCAGGAGCTTCAACCACCACCACCACTTCTTCCTCCACATCTGCTCCTTCCAACACATCCACCAAACAGCAGCAGGTAAAGATGAAAGCTGCCTCCTCCTCTCCTTTTTTCTTCCTCTTCCTTCTTCTTCTTTTTCCTTTTCCTTTTCCTTGTCTTCGTCTTCTTCTCTTCCTCTTATTATTATTATTATTATTATTATTATTATTATTATTATTATTATTATTATTATTATTATTATTTTTATTATTATTATTATTATTATTATTATTATTATTATTATTAATATTGTTATTATTATTTTTTTTTTATTATTATTATTATTATTACTATTGTTGTTGTTCCAACAGTTTTTCTCTTCCATTTGTCTTCTTCACTCATTTTCTTCTTCGTCTTCCCTCTTATACTGTGGAACCTTGGTTGCTGAACGACTCATCTCCAATAAATCAGTTTCTGAACATATTTTTCTGAACAAAAACTGCACTGGTTTCTGCCGAGTGGCCTAAGACTACCCACATGCTGTCCAGAAGACCACCTATCAACCTAGACTTTAGATCATAGGATCGAAGATGAGCTCTAGGGGGGCAGCATTAGCCAATGCAAGATGGCACCACTATAAACACTTGCCTGCGCCATGACGTGCTGAGGCCAACCATCAGGCCTCATCAAGAAAGCCTACCGGCACCATAGGCGAATACTTAAAAAAAAAAAAAAATAAATAAATAAATAAATAAAAAATCTCAATTCTTGAACAGGCAAGCCAATAACCATGTGCTCTGTGAGCTGAAGTGTACAGCAAGAGAGAGTCAGTTTATTTTGCAACCTTCACTCAATGCCTACGTGGCCTATGTGGTTACGCTAAGAGTAGCTGGGGGTGACACTGATTAACCCCCCTGCCCCCCTGCCTAGTTCCTGCTTCCCTGCCACACCCCCTTGGACACAGTGGTCACCCTCACACCCACTGGGGACAACACCAGCAACACTTCCCTGCCACTAATGTGGACAATAGTTGGTTCACCCAAGTCTGATTATTGTGCTCTGGCACCCTGCTGTCCCACAGCATGTCCAATTTTGTGGTTAATGTATGATAGACTATGCATAGGAAACAGTCATCAGAATCAATAATATGCAGGTAACAAAAACAGATGCAATCAATTATAGTCGATTTTTATTTAAATATTATTTGTACTGTTGCAAACAGCTGTTTTGCTCATATACAAGATCACTTATTATAATTATTAAACAGCCATGGCGTTGTCCATCACTGAGGAAATTAGCAGGCTTTATATTAACGAAATAGCTGTTTGTGACAGTACTAATATTTTTTAACTCAAAATCGACTATAATTGATAGTATTTGTTATTATTGCTTGCTTATTATTGACACTGATGAATGTTTCCTATGCGTAGGCTATCATATATTATCCCCACAATCAGACATGCCATGTAACAGCAGACTGCCAGAGCATGATATTGCACACCACAGATTTGGGCCAACTAACTCTAGCCTGAACACACAAATTTGTGGCTGACACCAAACTCATACATCAATCCCAATAACTAGGATGTTTCACTCACTATCCTGAAACTTGAAGGAAATGCAAAAATCTTGACATGATCAAGGGGTGTGTAGGCCACCACAGGGCTCCTATGATCAAAGTGAAACACACAAGACAGGGAGGATACGAGAGGTGGTAAGCCAGACAGGACTTAGCCATCACCCTACTCTTTCCAATTTTTTATGCCCCTCTAGGCACACACACAGACAACCCTTTATTGGAAACAGCAATCGTTCAGTGAAGCATTCATAGAAAGTAAGGAGATGCAGCAGAGGTGACCCTGGCTGCACTCATCTGACTATGGGCCGCTTTCACAGTTGTTTTATTTGTTTCGATCGTTGCCAATGGCGGCGATCGACGCTTTAGAATTTCCTATTAAAACTGGCCGATGGGGTAGTGGCGGCTGTGGGGTTAGCTTAGCCCCGCACCTTACCACACACTCTCAACACCTCTCGCTTCCTCTGCAGCCGCCATTACCCCATATGCTAGTTTCACGTGGAAAGCTATAATGTCGATCGGCACCATTGGTAACAATCAAAACAAACAAAATGACTATGAAAGCGGCCCTTTGACATGCCCTTTGTTTACAATCCCCCACCCCACCCTCTTCAACCCCTGCACCATGACTCAATGCCAGCTAGGTGTTTGGCTCATGCCACTATCTTGGCAAAACTTGTTTCAGGTATGTTTCATAATGTTGCACAATGTTGCATGTCTCATGGGTCAACTGGATGAAGAGCTGATGTTTTTATAACATGGACTTCCCCTTCCAAACAATAACATCTCTCCCCTTCTCTTCCTCACCATCTTCCACTTATGCCATCAACTCTTCTGTACAGATAAAGTGAAGTTAAACTTTCATTTTACCTATTTATTTTGTTTATTTTGTTTGTGAAAGATTTAATGATTTTAATTGTTTTGTATATGAATTTATGCATGAGGTACTGTTATAAAGGCTTAAATAAGCAATCATATTGGGTTCAGGAACACATTAATCCATTCAACATGAATTCTTAAATATGGTATCAGTTTTTTTTTTTTTTTTTTTTTTTTTAATCAGTTTTCAAACAGCCTTTAGGAACAAATTAAGTTCAAGAACCAAGGTTCCACTGTATGTAAAATGTAGGTAAGTGACATCTCCCTTCTGATGTCTTCTCTGCTATCATCTGCTAAGCATTCATCCTCTGTGTGTGAGCGGGGGTGGGTGTGCTTATATGTATGTGTGTCTTCTGTCATCTCTATTTGGCACTCACTAGTATTTGTGTCAGTAGTATGTTTACATATGTACATTTTTTTTGCCTACAGTACTTGAATTATAAACTAAATCTTAATGTTTTTAGTTAACAGTATTTTGACAAACATTTTATATTTTGTCAAATCTGTAATCCTGAGTCTTTTACACATTCTACTTAGTAAGTCAGTTTAATGTCTTCCACAATTTTGTAGTAAATGTAACTGTGGGGACTGGTGCATATATCCACAGTTATATAAAGTTAAAATATTTTTGCCTGAAACTTACAGCAAAACACATGAGAATATTTACATTTTCCTCCCTATTCTTTGTTGTCTTGTCAGACTACTCTGGTAAACCTATCAGATGTGGGTGACAGTCCATGTAGCTTGTCCCTATCACTGATGTCATAACCATATGTCATCTTATACACTGTACATAGTGCCCTCCCCTCCCCCCAATGCTAGTTCAAAGTTGACCTACACATCTCACAGCACCGTGGGAAATTCTCTGTTTTGCATCGGTGGCTCAAGGAGGAACAACACAAGGGTTCATCATCCTCTTCACTACTCACTCCACATGGCCAACAGCTTACCCAGCAGCAGCAGCAGCAGCAGATAGGGCAGCAGGCAGGGCAGCAGCAGCAGCAGCAGCAGATGGGACAGCAGCTCTCTTACCACCCTCCACAACAGCAGCAGCAGCAGGCACATCAACTGACACCTTCACAGTCTGCACAGCTTGGGGAAAGGAAGCATGAGAAGAAGCCACAGCAGACACAGCAGCTGAGTGTTAGGTGAGGAAAAAAAAATTCACAATCGAGAATTTAAGCATACCATAAAGTCTCCATGTTAGCTGGTTCTGGTATTTCTGAATAGCTATGTTATAACTGTAGCCTAATACCAGTTTTACATTTAAAATATTGTACTCTCCTTTGCATAGTACCAGACATTAGTAAGTGCACCATCCTTTGCATACCACCCACAGAATAATGAGTGTACCCTCCTCCCTGTACCCATAAAAGTTAAGGCACAGAACCCCTCACACAGTCCTTATGAAATATCAAATGTACCACCCCACTACAGTACCTCAAATAATGTAAGTTTATCATTCCCTACACTCTCCCAAATCAGCATATCATCCCATGTATCCCCAGAGAATATGAGCATACCATCTGCACTCTCTCAGAATGGTATACAGGTTCCTCATCCACTAGCAGTTAAGTTCTACCATTAATGTTTCCATGGAGCTGCAGCAATGCATTATCCTCACGGTGCTTTCCTTTCTGCCAACAGTGCCCCCCAGTGCAGCTTGTCCCGTGACGTCCCACCGGAGCTACAGGGAGTGTCAGTTAAGGATCTAGTCAAAGCTATAGGGGAGTCCCGGGCCAATGGAAATGGAGCCACGCCTCCCCGTACACCCCCAGCCACCCCAAAGCGACTCTCTCGTTCCTCCAGCCCTCGTGCAGCTGGCGTTGGGGCATCAGGGAGCAGCACCATGATCTCTGCGTCTGGTACATCACCTCGCCAGATATCTCGCTCCTCTAGCCCTGTACCCATCCCAGGTGAGGACACCAAACATAGTAATGTCATCTTCATGTGTCATCTCATAAATTACTGCTATCTTTTTTCCCCCTTTTTATTAACTTTTCATGCATGTGTGTAGGAATCCATGAAAATCTGGAAAATAAAATTCAGCTACCAATTAAATATTACTTGAAGGAATAGAGTTAAAAGTATAATGATTATTTCCCTAAAGCATATTCTGCTATAGTCCATCGACTCTAACTTGAGCCCTGTGGCTTGGCCCAGGGAAACCCCCATGGTTTACAGATCTAGCGATGACCTGCACATGGCGATCTGTCTCACTGGTAGTCTGTACATTATCTATTTATGGAATATATATATATATATATATATATATATATATATATATATATATATATATATATATATATATATATATATATATATATATATATATATCCAAAAGTGGATTATCCGAAAAAGGATTATCCGAAATTGATCTAGATAATGCAATTAAAAAATGAATATACTTTCTAATACGTTTGCGAAATAATCAATGTATTAGACAACTACTGCACGACTACTCTCACACTCTCTCAACAAACGAGCACAACAAACCTCCCTCTCCTCACATGCCATTCCCTTTCCCCAACATACGTCGCCTTGCAAGCTTGCACAACCATTCACCACAGCACCAATTCAGATCTGCAACGCTCACAGTATCAACATATCACATGTTTTAAGCGTACTACTTTGTTTAGCGTGGCGTGTGTTTTGTTGGTTTCAAAAAAAAAAAGCGGCGAAAAAAAAAATGGCGATCAAAATGGCGAAATGGCCATAAACCGGATTAAAAAAAAAGGAAGCTTATCTTCCCCCTTTCATTTTCCATTGTTTTACTGTATATATATATACTCATAATACGACTGCATGGTGTTATGAATGGCTTTGGATTAGAAGGAAAAACAATGACTCAGTAAACCTTCCATATCACTTGACAACATGGCTCATGCGACGTTACTGCCAGACGGACCTTGGCAACAGGCGCCAGGCCGCACCATTCAGCGTTCACCCACAATGGACAACTCAAGAAGATCTCACTCTTGCGCCCTGCACAGCCATGCAAAAAAAGAGAGAGAGAGAGAGAGAGAGAGAGAGAGAGAGAGAGAGAGAGAGAGAGAGAGAGAGAGAGAGAGAGAGAGAGACCCCCTCTGAGGAGAGTAATGGAGTGATGTGGCACCAGCGCAGTCTTGTGGGGAATCCCTGAGTAGCGCCCAAGGGCTCAAGTTAAAATCGATAGACTATAATTACATCATCAGTTGTAGAGAGTAGCATAGGTCACATACACATGCTTGTAAAGAGATATCTTAAGTTGATCAGTAACTTATGTCTTTTCCTTATGGTCCAGTACATATTTGCTTTTGAAGAGCACAAAAAAGTGATGATGCAATAGACAGCATACATAAGCTGATCCATACATAAAAGGACACAGATCAATTTTTTATCCCAGTTAAAAAAACAACTAACATAACCATTTTCAACAGGCCGGGGAAGGGAGAGTGCCAGCAGCTCTCCTCTCCACAGCTCTCCTCGGGCCACTGGAGTGTCTCCCTTGGTTTCTGGGATGGGTGCCCTTGGGGAGAGAGCAGCCAGCAGCCCCCCCTCAGCCATCCGTAGTGCTAATGACTCCCTCAGTGACACAAGTGTCTTTGTGTCTAGCCTCACCCAAGACATGTCCCACTCACCCAGTGTTTCTTCCCTGCCCACCTCCACACCCAGCACTCCAAGAAGGGTGAGCACATTGGCTTGTCCTCATTTTTATCTAACTACTGCTGGCACCCAAAATATTTAATTTACTGTTTTGCAAACCATCCTTACATAATCTAGCCCTTCTACTCTCCCACCCTTCATCTCTTGCAAACATTAAAACATTATCCTCACATTTAAAGGGTGCCCACCCCTTGCTTCAGCTGAATGGACCATTTTTATATATTATTTCTGGCATGCATCTCACTTTGCAATGAATTCTCACTGATAAGTGTTTATGATAGTGGTTTGTTCATCTTTAGGAATATCCATTTAAATAAATTACCTCTAGGAAACAGTTTATGAAACTCTTAGGCTTTATCTCTAAAACTTACAGGGCATAAGAAAAGCATCCATCTTAAAGATGTGCCTTCTTTTTCTAGGAACCATTTAGCAGTACATCCAAAACAGTAACCCAGACAGCCACGCAAACCAGTCCTGAAGGAGTGAAATTCAACATTGGCTCCACTGGCTCCAGAGAGGAAAACATGCGTCTTTCTCCCAAAATGACCCGCAAGGACCGCTCAGGGAAGCCTCACAGGGGGAAGCGGGAACATGTGGTATCTCCAGCCTCGTCCCAGCGTGAGAAGCCAGGACCCAGCAGGGATAAGGTGAAAGAAGCCATGAGTCCCTCTGTGGCTGAATGTCTAAGGGCCATCTTTGCTGCCTTCTTATGGCATGAGGGCATTGTCCATGATGCCATGGCATGTGCCTCATACATCAAGTTTCATCCAGATTTGACCAAGCAAGGCACCTTCCACTGGAAATCCCCAGCTGCATCAGGAGCAAAGACTGAAAAATTGACCAAGGAGCAAAAGGCACGACAGCGTCACTCTGTAGAGGTGAGCACCTACAGCTATCTCAACAATGTGACACTGCAGAACACTGATGACCTGCTCAAGCCTGGCACCAATGCCAACATCAATGAAGTGACACACCTTACTGAGAGCAGTGGAGAAGACACATCAGGCCGAGCTTCTACAAGTTATGCTCAGGGATCTTCTGGTCAAAAGCTTGCCACAGTTATGGAGGGTGGGCCAGGCACAGATCCCCCTGACCTGCCACCTGTCTTGCGCCATGTGGTGCTGCTGTGGGAGGAACTCACCTCCAGCTGTCTGAAGGCTGTGGCACAGCAGATCATCCTCCCGTCCCCCACCGTCCCTGCTCGTCTCAAGAAAGCTGACAAAGTGAAAGAAAAAGGTGACCGTGAGAAAAAGAAGCACAAGAAAAAATCTTCCTCCAGCAGCAGCATACCCATGTTTGGTGCTGAGGCAGCAGCTGCAGCAGCAGGGGAAGAAGAGGATGGTGTGTGTGAACTGTGTGGTTGCAATGTTCCTTCAGAGAGCTCTGAACAGCATTTCCGGACAGTCCATCCAGGGTGTGGTGCATCCTCCAAGGGCTGTGGCTATGTGGGTACACGCTGGAAAGTGTTCCCCACCAAGGACCGAGTGTCACAGCCCTGTGGTGAGGCAGTGCGGGGCTGCTTCCACATGTGCTGGAGCTGCCGCAACAGACACAAAGGCCAATTTAGTCAATTTGCTGGCAACAAATCTAGCAATGGGAAGTCAAAAAGAAAATCCAATAGTAAACTGCTCTCTCCATTACCCCAACTAGATGCCCATGTAATTATGAGAAATAATGCCATGTTCCTATTAGATCTGGCAAGTGCAGCAGCGCCAGCATTGCTCAACCGCACCCACCTGCTGAGACGCTCCCCCTGTGTCATGCCTTGTGTATCAGAACTCAGCCCAGACAACAGCCCTTTCCCCAAGGTGAGTCAGAACATTGCAAAGATGGATTACTTCAAGGTATATAAAAAATTCAAAGAGGATTTTATGCAATGAAAATGCAGGATCAATTTTCTGAGTATATATATATATATATATATATATATATATATATATATATATATATATATATATATATATATATATATATATATAGATAGATAGATAGATAGATAGATAGATAGATAGATAGATAGATAGATAGATAGATAGATAGATAGATATACAGTATATATAGAGAGAGAGAGATTTTTTTTTTTTTTTTTTTTTTTTTTTTTTTTTTTCAAAGCATGTTAATTCAAATTAGAATGACACTCACAAATTGACCAGGTACCTCATCATAGTTGTTACAATACATGAACATTGTGTGCTGCAGGTTGCATTCCAGTGCCTCCACACCCTCAACTGTCAGCAGCAGCACCTCAATCAGCTGCGGGAGGACCTGCTGCTCCACCACACCTTCCACACTGGGGAAAATGCTGACTACAGGAGCAGCTCAGGAGAGTCCCGGGAGAACAACCACAGGGAACATTCCCCATTTTCCCCTCCAGGTGTGTGTGTGTGTCATACTTCTGTTGTGTGTTTCTTTGAACTGTTTATAATATTACTAGCCTCCATGTGAGTATAGCAAGTACATTTGGCTCTCCATCAACACTATTTTCATCAATGGGAATTTCACTTCTGCGGTACCCCAAAATTACCCAAATTGTTTTTGACAGGTGGGTGGTCGTGGCATCAGGGATGAGCAATAATTTTTCTGCTATATGGGAATGAGACAAAGTAATGAATGTATGCATATATATTTCCTACATCCTTCTCAGGAGCCTCACACCAAGAGTCACCAGCATCAGACAGTGAATTACCACGAGGACGCCCCTTTCACCGCTCCATATCAGTCACTGTGGGCACCTCTGGTCAAGACTGGAGCTCAGCTGCTGCCTCAGCTTCAGCCTCCCATCATGAGCAGGAACAGAAAGCTATTGTTGTGCTAAGGAAACGTAACAACAGCAGTGGCGAGAATGCAGGTATGAGGCCATTTGTGAACTAGACATATAGACAGATGTGGCACTCACTCCACATAGTGTCTTATGCTTTTAGGATGAAAATTCTTGAGTTTCAAAGTTCAACTTACACATCAGTATTTACAGTAATACTGAATATATCATTTTGTGAAAAAATGTTGTGATAACTTGGAGAGCAACTACAGTGGATGTTGGGCTAAAGATAGGGTAGAGGCCAACCTGTCTTGTCATCAGCAGATGGAGGCAGCTCCCTATTGGCTCATCCCTCTGCTGCCCTGGAGCGTTTGGCTGCCTGCATTGAACGTGGAGGTGGCCCTGGTGGTGACCCAGGAGGCCGGGCGCGGCAAGTCATCATCCGACCTATCATGGCCTTTATCTTCCAAAATCATGACCTGGAGACTCTAGCATTTGCAATGAGACATGCAACACGCAAGGCAGCAGCAAGAGTGTATGCCATGCAGGTGTGTGAAGTAAAGGATGTTTTTCTCCTACTTTTTCCAATGTTTTTAATTTTTTGTCCTTTTAGTTGCTGGTAGCAGCAGTCTCAGCACCAAAAGTTTGATAATATGAGTCTCATCTCATTTTCTTTTCAAAACAAGATGTTATTTAACTACAGAATTCATAGACTACTGAATTCACTTTTATTGTCAATTCCCACAGAGGCTGGGTAAAAAAATCAAAGAGAGTTAAGTGACCATTTTCAGGTGCATTTTGAAAACATGTAGTTCAATAGACACTGGTCTTCAGGCTCAACTTTCTGTAATGTAAGAGCAATATTGCTTTTAAATGCCTCTCACACCATGCAGTGAAATGAAGAATACACTCTTAACTCATAATGCAAAATTGTCTCTAACAAATATGTAAACTTTCATACTTGAAATGCACCTTATTTGATAAAATTGTGTTAAAGAAATGTTAATCTGTCAAGTAATCCACAACAGCAAGAAAACAAACATTTATTTGCATTCCTTCATATCACTTGTGTTCTTATCCTTGCAGGCCCTAAATTGGCTGCTACGAAGTGTCACACAGCCTACTTGCCTTCATGACCTTCTGTGGTGCTTTGTGGCAGCACTCACCCCCACAGGGCCCCAACAAGGAACCCCTGCTGCACCTGCAGAAGACATCAACCCTCAGAATCAGCAACAAGTTCAAAGAGAAAAGGCCCATGACCTGGTGAGCATGGGGAGGAAGAGGAGCTCAAGTCGGTGGATTGAATGTTGGCAAAGGAAAAAGATGAATAAATGCTATAGTGGGAGAGGGAGAGGGAGCAAGAGGGGGAGAGAGAGATTCCTATTTTTAGTTCCAATTTGAAGAATTTGGTACTTATCCATGCCAAAAGGCATCTACCATATATCAGACAAGCTTAAAATCTGCATAAATCTTCTTGAAGGCAAGGCTCTGCCTCTCCTTGTCTATAATGATCAAGTCCAACATTGATAACATTGATGTAAATAATGAACAGTACTGACCCAAAAATAAAGCCCCAAGGGACACCACTAACAACTGGCACCTACTCTTAGGCAGCTCCATTAATCACCATCCTTTGTTGTCTGTTGCTCATCCAGTCTAATATTCATTTGTGTATGTTACTCTTGATACTTTATTGAATGCCTTCTGAAAATCTAAATAAGCATGTCCAATGAGTGCTGATGTTGTAAACTGAGAAAAAGTTATTGATTAATATTGAGTGAAATGAATAAAGTAACACAAATCAAGTAGAAATATTTATAAGAAAGAGTGAATTGGATTATGCTGCTAATCTCCATAACCACTCCCAGCAGGAGGGAGAAATGGTTGTGTTGGAACATCCCCTGAGCGATGTGACGCTGGCAGGTGATGCTGTTCACCCACTGCCTCAGACCTTCCATCAACTGCTGCAGACAGTGGCTGATCTCATGATGCTGCTGCCACCTGGCTCACCCCTCCAGATGATGGCTGTCAGGTGAGCCAGACACTCACATTCACACATATCATCATCACCAGCAGCTGCAGCATTAGTTTGCTGGAGAACAAAGTCCTTTCCCATTTTCACTACTCCAGGTTTGGTATTGATGCACCCAACCCTGCTCCAGCAAAGGTTGTGTTTCTCTGTCTGCCCTAACTTGCCCTCATATTCTTGCGTTCTCACTACTCTGCAACCTTAGCAGTCTTATCTGTTATCCATTCTATGCATATAGTCTACCAAAGCCCACTTTTTATTTTAAATCATCATTATTAGGATATCTTCAAACTTTTTCTGTTACCTGTTCTAAATACTTTTGTTCCCAATGAAATCAGATAGAAGAACCATACTTGTCTTGTTTTAATCCAGAATCCTTCAGACTAATGATGCTTCTTCTTCACAGGTGCTGGGGTTTGCGCTTTACCCCTTCTGACCATGACTTCCTGCACCAGAGCCATGTCTTCTCCAACATATCCAAGATCCTGTCCCGTTCTGAGGAGGTGCTAGGGGCTGGGGAAGAGGGTGTGGCATCCATGTATGAGAGTCATGGCCCGGTGAGTCCTTGAGGGTGGCTTAGTGTGGTAGGCTGATGATGTTGGTGGAAAAATTGTCCTTCTTTGATGGCAGTTGATTATTTGATGTATTCTTATATAAATAAATATATTTTCCAAGGCACCTTTAATAAATTAAATGCAAGCATAAATATTTGTTATTATGGTTTGATACTCATCTTGACAGACACCTTTACCAATCAGAGCAGACTTGGAATCAAAGTTGAGAGCAGGAATTAGTAATCAAGAAGGGATAAATCAGCCTAATGAAATAGATAACCAGTCTTGTATCTACCTTTCAAGCTCTTGAAATATAACATTTTGTCCATTACATATGAGACAAAATTGTTTGGATTTATTATTTGAAGTTTTAAGTCCTGTCCACAGTTAACATCACGTTGCATACAAGTTGATGTTAAGTGTGGATGGGGCTTTAGAAATACATTTTCACTTGCTCATTTCTGCAGCCACCCAAATTTTGGTTTTAAATAACTGTACTCTAAGCTTAAAGAATATTGCTCCATGATTTTTTTTATTTGATGTATTCATTAAGTTGGTACATACATAGTAAGTTAATCTTTATGAATAATGGCGTACTCTGCCATAGTAAGGGTTAGTGCTCAAACTCCTGATACACTACTTGAATTTAACTCCAGAAAACTCAATTTATATCTTCCCCAAATAGGTCCCAAAAAACTTTCTTAGTTAAGTACACAAAAATATTAAAGCATCTTGCATACCTTTCCTGTCTTGTGCAAAAGTTGAAAATTTCTGCATACCTGAGGTGTAATCTCCCCAAAATAGCAGACCCCCTCCCACCCCCCCTGCCCTGACCGCCTCCGATGGTCCGCTGCGCAGGTGACCAGCACTGTGGAGTGCCTGAGGGACCTGATGGCTGAGTGTGAGATGCGGGCATCCAGCAGACAGGCCATGGTCCCCTCCCTTACGGACTCTTCCACCGAGACCTTCTGGGAGTCAGGGGATGAGGATCGCAACAAGACTAAGACCCTTACCATCACTTGTCCTTCCTCTGTCCACCCTCAGGCCATCTACATTCACATAGACAACTGCAGAGACCTTGGGGTGAGTGTGTGGGTCTCTCTATCGTATGTAAATTTAATCTTTCTTCTGCATTCAGGATAAATTAGCTGGGAAAAATTATATAAAGGAAGATAAATGAAATTTACTACCACAACCCTTTACTGTCTGTAAGAAATTCTGTAAAATTCCTGAAATAGTAGATAATGAGTTTTATATGTGATATAACTACCAGTTTATGCACATGTCACTAACTTTTTTGGGGTCATTCATACAGAACAAAGTGTCCAGTGTAGTGTTCAAGTGTGGCAGTGGTGGTGATGATATGGCCATTGCAAGAAAAGTTGACCTTGAGAGCAGGTTTACAGGCTGGCTGCATGCTGTCTTACTGGGTGAGTCTTCACTTTCTTCATTTGCCTTTACTCAGTTATTATTCCTTTATACACTTATCAGATAGCAGTTCTCAAATAAGTGGAAGGTAATTTGCCATCCTTATGTGTCTTGGTTGGCAGGTGAGGCAGTGACATCCCTGGTGGTGGAGCTGCGTGGGCCAGACCAGAGTGTGAGGGTGCGACAGGTGAGGGTTCTGGGTAGTGGAGAGGGAGAGGGGAGTGGTGTGAGACCCCTCCGCCAGCACTCACCCCTCACCATCCAACACCGAGCCTGTGAGCAGGAGACCCTCAAAGTTTTCCGGCTCATCACAGGACAGGTAACTAACCACTAGTGTTTCCTAATTTGTGAGAATATGGGTGACAGAAACCCTATACCCTAATACATTATGTTTGATAAAAACCCATTATAAAAGTAAATGGTCAGATGTTTGCCATATTAGGCCAACAAATAATACCATTATTAATCACAGGCATACAACACACACAAAAAGTGTACAATTATGTATCAAGTATACATGCAGCAGGCTGGAGCATCAAAAAGGTTCAGGAAGAAGCGGGTTCCTAGGGAATAGGGGGAGGGGAGGATATATGATGGAGTGTGTACTGAACTGATTCTGTGGTTCATAAAAGCTTAACACATAACATGTTTAGTAACAGTCCAACTAAAATTCAAAAGATGTTATATACTCAACATTTTATTTAGGCTGTGGCCTTTACATGAGAAAAGTTAAAACTTGTATACCCTGCAGGTCTTTGGTCGGCTCATCAGGACAGCTGAGGGTGCTAGTCATGGTATGGAAGGACGGGAAGTAGGCAGCGGTCCCCTGGCAACAGTAGAACCACAGGAACGCAATAATGATCTGAGGGAACACATGGTTGGCATCCTTTTCTCCAGGTCAAAATTAACACACTTACAGAAACAGGTAAGAGCACATGTGCATGTGTGCATGCATGTATGTGTGTGTGTGTGTGTTTACACAGTTGTATTTACCTTGTATTTACCTGGTTTTGATGATTTACAGAAAAGGAGTTGCACTTTTGGGGTCCCATCTCAGAACCTCAGTCAGTCAAATTTAGCTTTAAACTCATTTAAGTTTTTGACCTGAACAATCTCTTTGTCCAGGCTGTTCCATGATCAATTTATCTTTATGCTATATTTCTTCAGATCTTTTAAACATCTTATCATTTTCAATTTCATTTCATTACTTTTAGCTCTTCCCTAATCCTTGTAATTTTACCTAGTACTTTCACCCATTTCAAATATTTTGCATTGTTTTCATTAAATTAAATTTCCCACACCTGGCTTCATTCATAAATTCTATCTAGATCATCCTGCAGCATTTTACAATTCTCTCTACTCCCTACTCTCCTCATATTCTTTGCCTCATTTGCAAACAGGGTTGCATAGCTGTTTGTCCCATCATCAGTATCATTTATGTAAATCAGGAACAGCACTGATGATGTGGGGATGTAATGCTGGGAATGGCTGAGAGAGGCCTTAGATGCTGTGTGTTGCAGCGTGTGATTAGCCAGCTGAGTGGCCATGATAGCTGACTCTGCCTCAGGGCATTTGTTTGCTTCTCCTTGAGAAAGGAAATTTTCTTTCACATGACATAAATAATCATTCCATCACAATAGAGGAATGATTGGGGATGACAGTAGTATGCTTATCTTGAAAATGCTGCAGTGGTGCTTGACAGACATTCTTTCTAGTAGCCTCATCTGTAAGCATGTACCTTTGCCCCCCCAGGTGTGCTCCCATATAGTGCAGGCCATCCGCAAGGAGACCGTGCGTGCCCGAGAAGAGTGGGAGTCAGGGCTTAGCTGTGAGACCCTGGGAACTCCGAATACCCCTGAAGAGGGTCAACATAGTGCTCCAGACACCTACTGCTTTGAGATGCTGTCCATGGTGCTTGCACTGAGTGGCTCAGCTGTGGGACGTGCCCATCTTGCCCAGCAGGACCACCTTCTCCGCCACCTCCTCTCCCTCCTCCACACAGGCTCAGCAAGAGTTCAGCGGCAGGTGGGTCACAGGATTAGGATTATGACAGGTGAAGGCGCGATATATTTATTACACCTATGGGAAAGATACTTAACTTGCCCAGCTCTTGTACAAACTGATCATTTTCACAAGTTTTATCTTGATACTCCCAGGTTTTGATATGGCAATATAAAACAGTTCATAAGTTTTCCTACACTTCAACATTTTCCACCAAGCATCTGAACCTACCTACAGGATGAACAGCTCAATATAAATACGGTTATTATAGAGTACCTGAGGAACAAACTAAAATTGTTTAAACATTACATTGGTAGCAATTACATAACATTTTTTTCAGTTAGGGAAGCCGCTCAAGGGCACACACAAAAAAGCCCACTAAGTGCTGTTTTTCAACAAAGAAAGAAATTATAGTTGAGATTGAAATATGTCAGATATATAAAAAACTTCATCTTCAAGTAGGTCATGATTTGTCCTAATTTTAGTCAATTTACCTCAGGTTGTGGCACTGTTTCGACGCATGCTGGTAGACGTGCCTCCTCAGTCACTGGCTTTGATCCTTGGGGTGGAGGTACTCCCTGTCTATGACTATGCCAGCCTCCACACCGCCACACAGGACCAGGACACTCCCTTTGATACACAAAAGTAGGTTTTTACCATTTCACTGGAAATTAGGAGTTCACAGAGGACAGAAATTGACACTTTATATTGTATTTTAATCTGCTACCTGGCAAAGTTCCTTTCCAAGAGAATGTTTAAGAATAGCTATTCTGAACTAACTAATGGGGAACATATGCCCGGGGGCATGTCACTTCACTCACTCACCGCCTCCACTCCTGACGGTTCCCCCGAGCAAACTCCCACACAGCTGCCCTACCCATCCCAATTCCATCCTGGCGGCTAATATTATTAGTTCAATAGATGACATGTCAAAGACAGACCCTTTATCATTATCATATATCACATGTTATCAGTCAGTCAGTTCTCATGAATCATTTTCTTTTCACATATTAGAGAAGAAAATGAGTCCATAGAAGTGTAAGAATGGAATACATGAAATTTTAGTCCTTACTGTATAAGATACAGGATGCCTAGGGAGGCATAATATTTTTTTGACAATCAGTTTATAGGATGAAGGGGTAAATTGAGACCCCTATTTAGTGGGGAAAAGATGCATCTTGCACATTGAAAAATACGATAGTCTTGCAGAAGAATCAGTTACCTCTTAGAGAGAAAGCACTATGAAATTATTGAGAATTATTTACATATTCTTTGTATTTTATACATACTGATTATCCTGGACTTTCTTCCTGATGTCAAGGTACTTTTCTTTCAGGCAGGGTATCCTTGATGTGTTCTTAGCAGTGATTTCCAAGGCCCTCACAGTTCAGCTCAAGACCAAGGGTAGTGATGGTGGCAAGATAGCAGTGGCACAAGGCAAGGGTGGTGTTACCTCAGTGACTCTGGCCACAGCCATGCCCACGCCACCTGCCAACTCCCCTCGCTGGTGGCTCAGGGGACATGCCACACAGAAGCAAGCTGACCTCATTATAAATCTAATAAGAGACATGTCCATGGTGAGAGATGCGATACACTAAAAGAAAATATATGAGTGATAAAAAAAAAATTAAGTGAATAAAGAAGAATGTTGATAAAGATATACACCATATATAAATAAAGCAGTAAGGAATAAAAAAAAATAGATCCTTGATAAGAAAAAGTTAGGGAAAAAACTAATCCTGATTAGGAAAAGTAGAGAAAATGTAGAGTGAAATAAATTATGGGCTAGTAAAACTAGTATAGGCAAGCCCTGAAACAAACATTAAAAAAGTTAGTACACAAACTTAGGACTATTATTTTTTTTCTTGCATGGAAGGCAGCCCAAGAAAATAATGCCTTCAACAAGTTGTATCAATAGAAGTAGACATTAAGATACTGAAAGAGGATAGGGTAATAGAAAAATAACATGTCTCTGAATCTGGCTGTTTTGTAGGGCAAGCTCTCTGATGCCTGGGCAAAGGTCAGCAAGGCATCAATAGCAGAAAACATCATCAACCTGACCCGCCTACATGAGAGTGACAGATCATGTGCTGCAACGTGCCTGACCACCCCAACACTATGGTTGGCTTTGGCTTCTCTGTGTGTCCTGCACCCAGACCATGTGGACGCTCTCTCCTCCCAGCACTGGCAGGCCACCACCTCCTCAGGGGACCCACACAATCCTGAGCCCAGGGTGCGTCTCCTCAGTCAATGCTCCTCATGCAGATTTTTAAATGATAGACGTAGCATTCTTGAACTGAAGTTGTTGATCTATATACTAATTAGAATAAATACACAGTGTAGGTCCACACAAATATAAAGAGAAACCAAATTGCACATTTAATGATAGATTTAACAGACATACTGCAAACAAATTCAACAATCTAAACATCCAATTACTCATATCACTGCAGCTTAATATGTTCAAAAATAATATATTAGTAACTTAGTAGTCATACTTAATGTCCTTTCTTCATCATTGCCACACTCAGCCCACTTGTGAAAACCATGATGATGGGGAGACACTTGCCATGATCCTGTGTGAGGAGTGCAGCAGCAACTTATGTGGTGAGTGTGACCGGATCCTCCACCTGCATCGCCGCACCCGACACCACCATCGAACTGTCTTCAGGCAGGAGCAGGAGGCCATTAAGGTATTGCTTTAACATCTTTCTTATTGATCATTCTTCTTTTCCTCACTGCCATTCTACTTGTGCTTTTTTTTCTAGAAGGCAATCAAACTTTCAATCTTACTAGTCTGTGATTGTCTTTCTCCCATATATTTGCTCTTTTTCTCTCTCTTGTGCATGTGATGAAAGGGAGGGACATCTGCTCTGGATGTTAGAGCAACATCCTTCAGTAAAGTCTTAATTCTGATTGCTTTACTTTTCTTTTTGTTTTTACGTGGGTCTTCAACTTTGTGGTTCATCACCTATTAGGCTGGATTCACACAAGCCACTTTTTAGTGGTCAGTGGCCACCACAAAATAATGGTCAAAATAGAACACACACATCTATATGGCTGCCTGCACACGGGCCACTTTTTTGTGGTTGCCACAAAACAGTGGCGAGTTGTGGCGGGCGTATCCATTTATCCAACCACGCCACTGTGGCCAGCGATAGATACCGTTGTTTCAAATGGCAGCGTGCACACGAGCCATTATCGGTTGCCACCACCCGCTGCTTTCCCTTTGTCTTGACACTGACCTATTTGAAATGTCATAATGATTTATAAGTATGACCTTCACGCATTACTTGTGTTCAGGATATGATGGATAAGCTCTTGTATGCTTTCAGGATTAATGTTTCATATCACTTCACAGTTTTGCATATTAATTGATTTTGGTGTGGATTAATTACTGAATGTGGTAGTTTTATTTATCAGGAAGTAGAAAGTGGAAATGTTATGTAACCGCACAGACTGCTGAATTATGTCAATAAATTACATCTAATGTGACTTTATATTTTTCATGTTCAGCCTTACATTAAGATTATCACAAGTCTCTCTTCTACTGGCACACACTTCCTCATGTTGGTGTCCTGCCGTGTTATACATGGAACAATTACTGTCATAAGATGATCAAAGCTGTCCTGTGACTTTCTGAAGTAGTCAAAAAATTTATCAGGGTGCTCTTTTAGCTCTAAATAAAGTGTGAAATGCTACACGGAGTAGTCTGTCGCTAACTAGGGTGAACCCAGTACTTTCTTCTGCGCTTTTTGCACTTCATCTGCACCAAGAGAGCACAGACAGCAGCTACCTCTACGAGATCCATAACACCACCTACTGACCTCATTAGTGGCCGCCACCAAGTGGCTCGTGTGCATGGTGCACCTACTCACCGTTTTTCGTGGCGACCATTTTTTGTGGCGGCCACTGACCACTAAAAAGTGTCTCGTGTGAACCCAGCCCTAGTCTAGATTTTTTTCAGTCATCCAGTCTTTAAAGACTTATTCTTGTGTCTGATGAATCACTCTTCTTTTATTCATTCTATCATGCCCGCTGTATTATGTGTACAGGGAAATCTAAATTTCTGTACTAGATTATCCACCCTCAGTTTATTCATCAGATTTTTCCATCCCTCATCCATTTATATTATATCTACTCATCTTCCTCCTATACATCCTTATGTTAGGTGGACCTTCATGAAGGATGTGGCCGCACAAAACTCTTTTGGTTGTTGGCTTTGGCTGATTCCACCACCCTGAAGGCCATGCTAGAGCTGAGAGGTGAAAACCAGCGTTCCCGTGGTTCTGTTGCAGCTACCACCTGTAGATTTTGTGGTGCTCCAGCCCAACCATCTCTCCTCTCTCCAGCACCTGTCTGTCAGGATCCAGACTGCCAGGTGAGCCTAGACATTGACAGCCTCAGTGATGATTTGTGCCGTTTATCACGATCAGCTCCATAAAGCTTCTTGTTTTTTTAGCCAATGATTGAAACCCCTCTACATCTGATCCAATTACTTGCCAACAATAAATTGACATTGATAGCTTTGGCCAAATCACTCATATATCTTGCTTCTTTATCCAATCAAAATATATGAATTCATACTTAGATTTAGTAAAATGAGTGGACAAGGTATTTCATCTATTACATTTTGCTTGTTTAAGGATTTTTGGTTCATAATGACTTATATACATTAGTACATTTTCGTCCAACCACTCAGGAAGAGTGAAAACGAACGTTAAACGAAATGATGAATGATGATGCTTCTAAACATTTTGATGTCTTGAACCATTTGACAATTTTATTGTTTTGTCCTCTATTCATTTGAAAATCATTTGTGCTGCTACTGATGTTATGATCATTCATTACTAGATTTAAGCCTCTGTTAAGTACTATTCAAGTAATAATTGGTTTTATTACTGCAATCCTAAAAACTAGTTGAAAATATTGTTTTTATACAAGTACATACAGTTGTTCTTCATGGAGTCATGACATTTTAAAATATTTCTCTCTTAACAAACATAATTTTTTTTAATCCCCACTAGGAGTACAGTCGAGAAGCCTGTGTGAGGACCAGTGACTGTGGTCACTTGTGTGGGGGTCTGAAGGGGGAGACCACCTGCCTTCCCTGCCTCCATGGGTGCTCTAATAATCCCTCTCTCAAGCAAGATGCAGATGACATGTGCATGATCTGCTTTTCTGAAGCTCTCTCAGCTGCTCCAGCTATTCAGGTATGGACAGTGGTTGATTTATGCAACAAATTCAAGGGAGATGACTTGCCTAATGACAGAAGGATGGTGAACACTTGATGTTTAGCAGATTTTGTATTCATTGGAAGCTGGCAAGTGGTGAAATGCCCTTAATCCAAAAGGTGTGTTAAATGGAGGATGAAAGTTCATCACTGTGTGTTATGAATGTGACCGACAAAAGGTTGGAAGAAGTACCTTGGAGCGGTGAAGAAGAGACAGAAGTGTTTAGAAGAAATTGAGTAAAGAAAGGAAATTGTTTGGAGTCATGAAAACACTGGTGAGAACAAAAAGATTCAGTAGAGAAGCAGCAAGGAGATTGCATAAAGGTGTACGCTGCTGGTACCAACTTTATTCTGCAGATACCTGTGGCATGAAGAGCAAAGGTTGAGAGCGAGAGCTGTGGCAGTGGATATGTTGAAGAGTGTGTAGGTGGTGTGACTTGATAGGGAGGGGGAGGAATGGTGAGGTGAGAAAAAGGTGTAGTGTGTCAAAATCAATAGGCCATAGAGTGTAAGAGAGTTAAAAGGGATATACCTAGCTCTTTCAGCATAAATGTATGAAGTCAGGGAGTATGACTCATCAATTATGTTATATAAAATAGTTTTATAGCATTTACTTTCTTCCATTTTTTTACTTCCTCACCCTTCCTCTGCCAGAAAGGGGGTCAGCAGTTGCAGTGATTGCATATAACTTCTCAGAGCTGTCAGGAAATATCACTAATGATTTGAGAAGCACTCCTTGTTTGCTAATACAGATCTCTTTAATGAACATCAATAAACTTGGAACTGTGGTGTAATGGAAGCTGTTCTTCTTGACACAGCTGGAATGTGGCCATGTGTTTCATGCTCACTGCTGCCGCAATGTGCTGAAGCGCCGATGGCCAGGCCCTCGCATCACCTTCACCTTCTCAATGTGTCCAATATGCAAGGTGAGTGACTTACTGTTATATACAAATAAGATAATTTGTATTTATCTTTATTGTTGCTGGGGCAGAAAAAAAAGTTTGCTAGTTATTGTTCACATTATAACATTTGGAAATGAATGCTTTATCATGAAACTTTCTGTGAATTTATATATCTTAATATTCCAAGAAGCCAAATTATTGTGTATTGAAATAGAAACATGTAAATGTTCATGTGGAAAGGGTAGTATAGAAAAAAGTGATGTGGGCAGTAAAAGGGATGGTATGGCCCATTCACATATGTGTCCAAAATCAGATAATACAGTTATTTGACACTATTTAGCTTTTCTTCCATTTTCCACAATCTCTGTGCATTATTATGTGATGTAAACATGACTGGCAAAAGGATGGAAGAAGTTGGAGAACAAAAATATTGAGTGGGGAAGCAGCAAGGAGGTTGTACAAGAGTGTACTCATACTAACATTACCCTGCAGATGCAAAATTTCTGCATGGCATGAAGAGAAAAAGCAAGGGCATGTTTAGGCATTTTCATGCTACAAAAATCAATGCATTTCATGTGGTATTTTATATCATACTTCAGCACCACCATCCACATACAGGTTGCGATGACCCATGGGGTGCTTGGGGAGCTGCTTAGTCCAGTTCTGGCCCTATATGAAGATGTGCGACGAAAGGCCCTCATGCGATTAGAGTATGAGGGATTGCATCGGGCTGAGGCGATATCCACCCCTGGGGCCCGTTACCACAACAACCCAGCAGCCTTTGCCATGGACAGATATGCATACTACGTCTGCTACAAGTGCAATAAGGTGAGACAGCTTAACGTCCTATTGTGCAGGTTACTGTGTGTCAGCAATTTTGGTTCCTTTGTTTTCTGGTGAGTAATTGATAATTAGTTTATACAGTCATCCTTTAACATTCATGGGGGTTGTGTAACAGACACCCACGAATGTTAAATTTCTGGGAATATCTGCTACCCCCTTAAAAACACTCCATTTGTTTATCTTCAGAAACATTATAGTTGGTACAAAAGCTGTAAAAATAGTTAAAACTAGCTCAGTCAATGTACTTTACATGCTCCCAGCACTTAATGTTGTGTCATTCGCATCACTAATCGTGTTGCCCAGTGGTAATCTTAGGATTTTTATTGGTGACTATGTATCCTCCTTTCACACTTCATACCCTTTATTCAACAGGCCTACTATGGTGGGGAGGCAAGATGTGATGCTGAGGCAGGCTTGGGAGATGACTATGACCCTCGAGAATTGGTCTGTGGAGCTTGCTCAGATGTCTCACGTGCTCAGATGTGCCCCAAACATGGTACTGACTTCCTGGAGTACAAGTGCCGCTACTGCTGCTCAGTGGCTGTCTTTTTCTGCTTTGGCACCACCCACTTCTGCAACGCTTGCCACGACGACTTCCAGCGTGTCACCAACATCCCTAAGGCCGAGCTCCCCCGCTGCCCTGCTGGTAAGAATGGAAGGGGGAGGGGAGTTTGCCTAAATAAGATTCTCTCTCTCTCTCTCTCTCTCAGATGTAAAGAATTTCTTGCTGCCACCCGCCGCCATGGTAACAGTTTATTACATAGGCAAAATTACCACCGTGATATATATGGTCTGAAAGATTTTTCCTATTTTGTTTTTGTTGATATTGGGCAGGGCCACCACTCACTCACTAATTTAATTTAATCACGTATACAGTACTAAGACCACCACTATTTCATCAGGTCCCCGTGCCCAGCAGCTGGAAGGGGAAGAGTGTCCGCTTCACGTCCAGCATCCACCCACAGGGGAGGAGTTTGCCCTGGGCTGTGGGGTTTGCCGGAATGCTCACACCTTTTAAGGGAATTGTGTGTTGTTGGGTTTTTATTCTTCAGTGCCAAGAAACCATTCTGGGCACCATCACATGTCCTTCTCTGTGAATAGTCAATAAAGTGTGCACGAGAGTGGCCACGATGGTAAATAGAACACTGTAAAGGAGGGATGTCCCTCTTTATTTTTGTCAGTTTGTATCATATTCCTGCACCATTATGCTGTATATGATGATGCCTGACTATATTTGCAAGTGACAATATTGAACTGTATTGATCATGGACTTTCCCACTTCTCAGGAATGAATGAAATATTGGTAAATGTAATGCAGGTGCTGTGTCTGTTTGTGCATGTGTACATGAACACACAGGTGTTAGTATACATCATTACTCACTCTGCCAGTTACCTTTGGAAGAGTTTATTACCAGAGGAAGTGATGACCTAAGCAGCATTCAATCATTTCACCATGCCCTGACATAACCTATATATATTTTTTTCCTTATTTAATTTTTGTTTGTCAATATTTATGTATTACTTTTTCACCATACACCTCATTTCACCTCAGTGCTACACCTAATCATGTGCCACATCTACTCTATCCCACTGAGCCATTCCAGTATCTGCAACTCACTTATTCATCTCATCACTTTCCCATACCATTCCTCACCCTCCCAATGTGGTTATCTCCACATGCATTCCTCAATTTTGTAATTTCTGCTCCTGTCATCAGAAGTATTTGTTGCATATTCACATTAAGTTAATGATGTATTAGTATTTCAAGTCATCAGTTATTCTTATTAAAATATATGCTACATCTTGTTCTTTAATAAGTGGTAATGGACATAATTTTATTAAAATTTAAAAGTCACTAAGCTTACAATTAGATATTGATAGTTTTATTTTTTAGTCATTATTATCCTGTAAATACTTAGTATTTTGATTCTGCTGCTCAAGAAAATGTGTAAAGACATTTGCATATCTGAAGTATTATAAGTTATTTTCCTTCTGCTCCATCAGTTCACTTTCCTCTCTTGCATTTCTGTTTCTTACAATGCTACCCCACCTTGTAATTTTAGTGTTAAGGTTATGTATTGTGTGATTAACATATCCTGAGCCAGGAGAAGTATTTGTATCAAGCATTAGGAATTATCCCGACTTCAGCAACCTCACTTATCCTATAAATTTCATTCTCATCCTCAAGGCATTAGACTGCATATATCATCTACAATGTTAAAGTGAGCACTTTGTAAATAGTCATATAAAGTACCATTGCCCAAAGATCAAAGGCTTTGTGCTGCTTACCACAGTGAGCACATGACTATGTTGCTTCTTAGCCAGCAGTAGGCAGACATAACAAGCGATGCATCAAAAGATACAAGTGCACAAAATAATTTATATCAAGAATTTAGTCCAGTTACAATGCCGCTGCTGAAATAGGCAGTTTGGATCTCATGTTTACAGCTATCAAGCATTTTATGCCAATAACACTCTGGGGTATGATGTCACTTTTCATATCTATTATGTTGACAATTAATGTGCATTACCCTTCCCTCATGCTGCTGCTGCTGCTACTGCATTACCACATGAACTTTGGTTTAAAAAGGCAATCATTGAAGTTAGATTTATATGTAGTGATGAAAAACTGGTTCATATACTTGCAGCTTTTAATAGGCAGTACATTATTATGTATGCCCGGTGACATACTACCAATAACAAGTGCATCAGTGCATAATTTAAGGGATTTTAACCAACCAGTTTGTCTTTTTAGGGGGAGCTGTGGCATGACTGGCTCTGATTATTTGCAGGAATGAGCCCAGTTTTTATTTTCCTTACTCTTAAGACCTTTCATTCAGGCCTGGCTGTGATTACTTTGCTAAGTGGAACAGATGTCTGCTATCAAAATTTCATCAGAGTTGGAGGTCTTAGAATAAGATCTTTTCTAAGATTAAATTATTGGTTGTAAATGCAGATAAGAATTAGTGAAATTTGTTAATAGTAACTTCCACTTCTGTATAAATAAAAACTTATCTGATATTTTCTCCAACCTAATTTAAAAACTTCAAAGATCATAAATTTTCAAAGGAAGGTGTAATTCCAATAGAGGTGGAGAGGGTCAGCAAGGATATGTAGTCATGATATAGTAAATGCAGGTGACAGAAGGCATGCTAAGTCCTACCCAAGTCAGTAGGGATAATGTAATGATAAGTTAGCAATACTTAATAAGGGGTAGCATCAAAATATTGTGACTGGGTCATTGGCAGGGTACAGGGGCTGAGCTAGGCTGGGCTGGATACAAGCTTGTGATATTTATTTTATGATACTCTTTGTTTTGTTGTCCTCTGTTTTATCCACATGTGGTGTACTGTAGCCTTTTTTTTTCTATTAATGATATTGATGTCACAACTCAGAAGCTGTCCAGAAAATGTTCTTGAAGAACACTACAGAAGTGTGCCTGTCTTGTAAATGGGAATGCATGAATGTACATATGTGTGTCTGTTCCTGTACCTGACTGCTGTATGGCACTGCCCTCATCCTAGATGGCAGCAGTATCTCCAGGACAACCCTGGAGCACTCTGAGGTTGTGCTTAAGTAGAAATTCATAAACAGTATTTTCCACATGAGTAGCAACATTCCTGTTGTGATGCCTGTACATGTTTTATTAAAGGTGGTGACTGACTGCTGTTACCAGTATTTATGTTAATGTAAAAGTTGTATACATTTGTAGGACAGTGCATATCTCTTTTGCTGATCAACATCTCATTAAATGCAAATCATTATTTGCCGTGTTTGAAACTCCACAGTTTTTAAGTAGTTCAGTATGATGTTTTGCCTCTATCCATTAAAGTTCCAGCCCTCTAGTGATGTATTCTGGGATTTCAGTATGTATCAGAGACCATGATATAGCCATAAACTTAATCCTGCTTGTTGCTCAGTTTGCATTATCTACTTTATTTCTTGGAAATTTTTCTGTAATAAAGCCAAATGGGTTTGATATATTAGTTCAAGCAGCATGCATAATGTGATAGCACCAGTCTTTACAATCCTCATGTGATTGGGCACAGTTTAAGTCTGACAGGCAGAAGCGTACATGAAGAGAAGAGTATGATTTGACTTGGGCTTTCATGAGCGCAAGATGTGTCGGTGCATATGACAAGTGGTGTAAACAAAGACTATGTACAGTATGGTGTAGGGTGTTTCAAGATGTCCATTGTTAAGCAAGTCTTATAGCATGAAATCTCAAAGGATCAAATTGTTGAAAAATGAATGTAAATGTAGTCATCCCTGAAAATACACATGGGTCAGCATATCACCTACCAGAAATGTTTAACTATGTTCAGCAGCATTTATGCAACTGTCCTTTAGTTTGGCCATATTCCCAATATTTCCATATTATGTGATAAAGCCAATTAAATTGCACCAAGTATATAACAAATGTGGAACTTTCTTGTTATTTCATTGAGCATATTTAGCTCAAACAAGCATTAGCTGCTTGAGGCAATTTTATAGTCTTAAGGCCATCTATTGCTTGTTCAGATTGACTTTCCTACACTTATTAAACAATGTCCATGTTTATATGTGTACAGAATATATGTAGATTTCTGTGTAAACATCTGTATTTTTGGAAATGGAAAGCCTGTCTTTGTGATTTTAAAATGAATCTCAAAGCATTTTTAGTAACTCAAGTATGGCATTTGATTGTACTAGATGAATCTCAACTTACCTTTATGGATTCAAGTGAATACTTTCAAAACTATGAGTGTGTTCATTTCCTGCTAACTGAAAGGCTCACGTCAACTGGATGCTGCAGGGAATTGTGGATGAATTCGACAGACTGCGTAAAAGGAAAGAGTAGAAAGTGTATTTAATAAAACAAGGTACTAAAGGTATTTTGAAAGGCAAAAGAGTGGACCATTGATTTTGCAAAGCCATAGAGAATTGTGACAGAGAGCAACAGTGTAAGATCTGGTTGGGGAAAGAGAAGATGGACGATGAAATTGAAGTACTTAGGGACTATTTTGTTTAAGGATGAAAGCATGGAGGGAGAGTATTGGAGGGCAGACAGGTAATAGGTGTGCCTGAGTTACAAAAGAAAGAAGTGTGAGCATGGAGTAAGAAGGGTGTAAAAAAGAGCATTATCCTCCCACTTGTCATATGCATCTGAGGTATGTACGTGGAATGTAGCACAGCAATCACAGACATGCACAGTGGAAATTAGCAAAACAAAAGGTGCATGTGGTGTGTATAAGTAAAATGGAGAAAGTAAAGAAGTTGTGTATAGTGCATAGTTAAAAACAAAATAGAATTCTAGGCCCTTCAGTACTGAACAGCATTGGAAAGTAAATATAGGTTAACTTAAACCTTTAACCCTTATAGTACGGGTGGTGATATATTTCTCTGGATGGAGTGCACAGGGAAAATTTAGGCATTTAAAAAGAGGTGGAAATGGTGTTTTTCTTCTTTGCAATAATTGTATATTCATATAGTACATATGGTGGTTTAATAAAACTTCTCTCCTAATAGAAATAAAAAAAGTTATGACAGACAAAAATAATGCGCATTTTCTCGTGGCCGTGATGCATTTCGTGGAAGCACCCCACTTGCTTTCACTCTCTCTCTCTCTCTCTCTCTCTCTCTCTCTCTATATATATATATATATATATATATATATATACCTACCTACTTGCCCCTCCCTCCTCTGTCAATATCACTACCATAGCAGTCATCAGTCACTGTCACTTTGATTCGCCTGCGTTCTACTTCCGCCCGGAGCAGAGGAACTGCTTAACATGTCACGAGACATGACGGATGTATTCCGAACAAAAGTGGAAAATGATCTGTGGCGTACGGTAGGCTGTGCGCTGGAGACGAATGAGTGTGTATGGATGCCAGATGCCTCCACCATTCTTCTGAGTCAAGAACTGGCGGTATATTTGAAACATAGGGAGCGTAGAGTGTGATGATTATATATATGATACCCGTACAGGTGGGGCGTGTGGTAGCGCACTTATATATACGATCGCTGTAATCTAAGGGTTAATATTAGTGTAAATAATACAAGCCAATCTGATAAATATTTTTACTTCAAAAATGACAGTGTGATCATCTATGCCTGAGCTGAAAGTATTGTGTATTATGTAAATACAAATATTCAGAACTTACAAGCAGGTAAAGATGGCAATGAAGTAAGCCAGTGTCTCAAATTTAATGATTTATTTTTAACAAAGACACATCAGTTAACATCCACAGTTTACACCTACATAGTCCATTACTTCTCTTCAGCATACTTATAGTGGAGACCCTTGCTGTCCTGCTCTGAAATCTTTGTCCAACCTTCTTCCTTGATATGGTAAACTGTAGAAGAAAAAAAGCCAGATCACTAGAGATCAAATGCTGAAGAATCTTAGAACAAACACATTTTTTATCATAACATTTGAATGTTTTTGCCCAAAAATGTTTGTTCAACATTATGACAATAACTTAACTTTCATTTTACATGCACATATGTGATACTGAGCAAAAGTGTAACAAATTTTGCACACTACCCAAGTTTTAAGATTCAAATATCACACAATTTTTTATGTTCTCCCCTGAGTTCCAAGCAATGAGGTATGAAAGTTAACTTGGTACAAACAGTAACTTGTTTAAATACATGTGGTACTATGCCCATGAATGTCTTTCCTCTTACACATATATTGTGTGATTTACCATGCCTAGGAAACCATATCCGTGTTATAAACACTTTGCTATGCAATAAGTCACTACACATTTAGGTTTTCAAGGAATGCATCATTAACAGATCACAAAGATGACATGGAAGTGGATAAATAAAAGTGTAAAAGTAATACTAGAAAAATTATCAGGTGCTCCCTCTACGTTGCCTCTTACCTCGCACAATGCCACCAGAATATGCATCTCTGTGGGTGGCATGATAGATGGCACGACGCCCCAGCTCGTGTGCCTCCTCATCAGTCATGTCCCAGCGGTAGCCAGAGTCAATAACACCATACGCATACAAGGAGCCAGAGCCTACACTGAACACATTGCCAGACATGCGGTTGCCATCACTGTCAACGTAGTACAGGCCAGGACCCTGCAGGAATGTGTTTACATGTATAAAAAGCAGATAATTGGTAAAATATTGTGTTATTCATATGGTGAGGCTTGTTTAAAGAGATATCAACCTGCTGCTTGCTCTCTGAAATTCCCCAATATAAAAAAAGCTTTATAAAAGCACAAAACAATTCTGCAATAAGTTACCTTCTTGTCCCAGCCAGCCACCATAACACCCATGGAGAGGCCATAACCCTTGTACTGATACACCATATTGGCAAGGAGTTTGGAGGCAGCAGCAACAGAAATTCTCTCACGATTTCTGGAAATATTTTTTTATATAGGTATGTATTATTGCAAATTATGGTAAAAAGTATCTTCAATTTTGTTTGCAAGGCAAAACTTGTGTCCTAAAGAGAAGTCATCACTATGGGATCTCCTTACCTGAGTTCATAGATACGGCACTGCTTGGCCAAGACTCTGTTCCAGTAGGTACAGTCAGCTGCCCCTCCAGCCATGGTTCCCAACAGGTATGGGCTGATCTCAATAATCTTCCTAACATTGCCTGAGCCTGAGGGTACAAGTTTTTAACATTGAATGATATGTATAATCACCATACCTAGTTAGAATTTAACAAGATTCTAACTGCAAGAAAACTCAATTTGAAAGGAAAATTGGGACTCGGGCTGAACAGGCCCGGGCTATGGCCCTCAGCACGGCAGCCGTTGGGCTGCGTGTTCTAAAAAAATAAATAACCACGCGTGGTGGACCTGGTTTCACATGCGTGGGCTAGTCACTAACCAAGCATACCATCACTAACCAAGCGTACCATCGCTAACCAAGCGTACCATCGCTAACCAAGCGTACCGTTGCTAACCAAGCGTACCGTCGCTAACCAAACGTTTGTAGAAAAAAAGTATATGAAGACCTAGTGATGCTTCATACAGTAGGTAATGAATGCGAGCTATTTTGCGGCGGCGGCGTTAGCTCGATTAATCCCTTTAGGGAGCTGTGGTTTTGGTGGTCGTTGGCTCGATTAATCCCTGTAGGGAACAGTGGTTTTGGTGGTGGACAACCAAATCACTGAAAAATGGGCTTTCAAAATGTCCCAACAAAAATCCCCAAAATCGGGAAAAATCCCAAGTCTCTAAAGAAAGAAAATTCCCTAACGTATACTCTTGTAATCTATTCCTATATAAAGTAGCAGCCACCGCAGCGGGTCTGTTGACGAGTGTAGGGCGTGTAATTGGATGGTCAGCGTAGTTGAACCCCCACCCCACCACCCCAATCGTAGTCGAGCAACTCTTGGGAAATGTCATGTTTCATAATTACATATGGTACAATACTGACAGTTAACCCATCCACTTCTTGTAAGTTGATGCTAGATAATTTTTTACCAAGTAGTTTAAGGTACAAAATAAAACAGATTTGTGACAGCTGTCATCCAGATCGAACTGACGCTCCTGCTGTTAACTGACGCGGGAGTGACCTACCGACTGCTACGTATGACCCTGGCCTCCATTTTACTCAAACTCCACTATAAGTATCGTGCATTGAACAATATCCGTTTGTTTTTTGACACGTGCTTGTCACACCATGTGACACTTGGCACACCCGTGTCTTTGTTGGACCCGGTACTGGGATAGTAATCGGTCCTTTTGTCAACCTACATGCACACCAATAAAGAGGTTAAATATTCAGTTAACACTTACCGAAAGGTAAAGTAGACTGATATTTTAAGAGAGTGAGTGTCGGGCCTTCCATCCATTATGGCGGCTTGAAAACAACTGACTTCAGGAACCCGCCGTTAGGTGCCGCCGCTGATACCCTCGCGTAGTAATATTTTATGAATGTATTAGAAAATACAAATAGCTGCGGCATTAATTGCTTTAATATAGAGAGAAAAATAACGTAAAACTCTTAAAAGACCGTTTTTTTGTCCGAAATCGTTATAATCCATGCGCATTTTGGATATTACTGACTTAGGAACTAGTTTGTAGGGTGCACTGCAAGGCAGGTATGAGGCTCAGTCTGTGTATAGAGACGGTTGTGAAACAATAACAATGGACTTAGAAAATCCAAGCCACCTAACTCTATATTAAAGAGGCTTGCCCCCCTGACCCCTCCCCAAGGTAAAACGTATACGAAAATGCATTATAATGATAATTCTTTCATGTGCTAAATTACTATGAATATTGGTTTGGAGTGGTTATTCTTAAGTTTTGCCCAAATTACTATCAAAGCCTTATTGATACATGAATATGGAGAAATCTTTTTCTGACAAGTGACTAAAAGAAAAATGTAGCTAAACATATATCAGTCCAGAATGTATTAAATATCTCACCAATGTATTGGCCAGAGGTGGCACGTGAGTCAGCTGCCAGCACTGTCCCACCCTTGAACTTGAAGCCGAGTGTGGTAGTGCCGTGCGCATAGTTGAGCTTCAGTTTGCGGCCAGTCTCATCTACCAGGAATTCTCCCACCTGACACTCAGCCTAAAATAATTGTAAATAGATTTTGGGTGAGATTTACTACCTTGTAATACAATATACCTATTCATGACTGGGTAATTAGCCATCAAATACAATGGGAAAAAATGTTGATTGCCCTGACATGAATTACATGTATATTATTTCAGTGGTGCACCAATCAAATTACAAAGGACACATGCATTTTGCTAGGATTCATTAAACATATCAATCAATGACTCGTAAAATAAGCAGTTCACCCGTCTCTTTACCTCAGAACCTATTTTTTTATAGCATTTCTCTCTAGTAAGAGGAATATCTAACTTCTAGCTTTACTGATAAGCAAAGAGAAATCACTAATCTATCCCATTCTAGGAGTATCAATTTCTGGGGTGTTCGTAAAGGCTTCGTCCCCCACCTTGGGCAGCGGCGGCATCATGAGCTGGAACTGGTTGGTGAAGTTCCCGACCTCTGGGATGGTGGCCTCCTCCTCCACGCCATTCCATTTGTGCTGATACCTCTCCACGCCGTGCAGGGACTCAAGCGCCATGGTTTACTGGGGAAATGTTGTGAGGTGAAGCGTCCAGCAGTCCTCCTCAATCCTCCGCGATGATGATGACTGTTTACTTTTGCTCGCCGCCACCGGTACAATGTCTCATCTCCATCTCGGGTTTTACATTCACAGCATTTATTTCCCTCTCATTCGAAATTATGTGTTGCAGAAATAAATAGCATAATCAAACACTTAAGGCAAATTAGTAGAATCTCACAAAAATTCAGATCCCATCTCTATAAGTACATTTTTTTTTTTTTACAGGAGCAGCGTATAATGGGCTTTTTAGCTTTTATTTTATTTTTTCTGCCCTTAAGCTTCCCTTCCTTTACTGTAAAAAAAAATAGAAAATACGACACTGTAAAATCAAGATCAGCCAATGATTCTTCTTCTTCTTCTTCTTCTTCTTCTTCTTCTTCTTCTTCTTCTTTTTCACTGTTCCGCTTTGTATCGCATCTTAGGTCCTCGCTTCTTCACACTTCTATACTTCAATACTACACACTCTTAGTTACTTTTTTTTCACTCTGCCCTGAGCTCTGTTTGTCTCTGTACAATTGCTTCCACTGATTTTGCTTTTCTATCTTCTTTTCCTTTTTTCTTCACTTAACGCTTACTCCTGACCTTTCTCGCTGCATTTATCTTTTCTGTTCTTTTGTTGGTTCCCCACTGTTACACTTATCTTCCTTCCTATCATTGTATCTTTTTAATTTCATGGTGCTACCTACACATGTATTAATAGTTGTATAATCTCACTCTGTCCTGCCTGGGGTAGGATCGCATGTTCTCCTTCTTGTTTATTCCTGCAACAATAAACTATCAATCAATCAATGCTTTTCAACGGCATTATAATATTGATTGATTGATTGATTGATAGTTTATTGTTGCAGGTAAACAACAAGGGTAACTTCCTTCACTTTAACATACTATGGCACTATATTTTTTTCAGTTCTGTGGTGATCTTGTTGCCCTTTAACTTTCTTCACTTTAACATACTATATGGCACTATATTTTTCAATTAATCCCTTCTTTATAATCGTTATCATCATCAGGGTGGTGCTGCTGTTTCCCTTCTTCATCGTATCATCATCATCATCAGAAGGTGCTGGCCGTGCTTCCCCTGTGTGGTGCCAGATCTACCGAAATATCATGAGATTTACTGAAATTTTGATGCATCTCAGAAACAATTTATCAATCTCATGAATAATTTGTATATTGCTTTTCCAAATTTTCACCAAATAGTTATAAAAAGATACTGATATAATGCTTCTTAACTTAATTTTATCTACATAACGTATTACAAGAACCACTACATATATATTAAACTGCGTCCGACGAATTTTTACCTATCTACTGAATTTTCTCGCAATAATCTACTGAAATCTGCACCATCTGGCAACACCGTGCTGCCCCCTGGACCTGCCGAGAGGAACTGAGGACGTCGCCGAGGCTCATCTTTCTGCCTTCTGTCTCTCCATAACACGTAAGGCACAATTTTAGAGCCATTATTAGACAGTTACTAAGACTTAAGTCCCAGCATGCGGTGGTTGGGTGGCGCCGTGCCTAGGAAAAGCGGAGTTGCCTTTATTGGAGAGGAGAATCACCGCCGCCAAATCAGCTGAGCCGGCTGCACATATTTTGAGGTTGACAACGCCAGTTTTTATGTTGCTTAAGTTTGAGATGATTTTCCCATGTTTTCTAGTGGACAGTCGTGGTTTTGAGGTGTAGATGAAAGTGGATTGGCCAAGAGTTAAGGACATTTGTGGTAACCAGCCAGCAGACGAGTGCCAACCTGGTATATACGTATCTAGTTTTTCACCCGTGGCACTGCTGAGTTTGGTTAGCTTAGGAGACGGTGAAGCAATAAATTTTTATCTCACTATTTGCTTAAGTGCTTGGCTTTTATTATGCAGCACTGATGTGCATCATTATTACTGGTATGAGACAGAAGAGGTATCTTTTGGGGGCACTTACCCCTATGCCCATCATGCTCATTTGATGTGTATTATTCCAGCATTATTGATGTTTAGAATTGATTTAAAGAGAAGGAGGAGGTGCAGGGAAGGAATATCAATGACTTAAAAGCTAAGATGAATAAAAATAGACAGGATTGTATAATACCAAATCCATTTGTTTGCTACATCTAGATGTATACCTGTCCCCTTTCCTCACTCAGTCAACAACTGAGAAAATCAGATTTAGCTCCACCTTACATTGTGATTCTAAACGTTTTGTTTTCTGAAGTCAGAGGAAAGATAGCAGATCTTTTTATGTGAAAAGAAGATAGACTAAAGGTAAAAGAAAACTATTATGTATGTGCTGCTGCTACAAAAATGTACAATATTCCTCTGAATTTTTAGATGCCATTATTCTAACCTTTTGAAAAGTCATAGAAAGAGCTTAGGCACCTGACTTGCCCTAGCAGTCATGTAATAAGCTTTGTAGTCATTCTAAGCTTATTTTTTTCTGAATTTATTCACAAACTTGGAAATTATTCTATGGTGAGAGAGCTTTAGTGAACTGGAATTAGAATATGTATGTATTTAGGTGAGTTGGTATATGAGATAAATCTTTGAGTTTAACTTTTGATATTTCCAGAGGATGTTTGCCCGCACAGCACATACTTTAGCGCGCCATGTGGCCCGTGCCGGCACCAGGGCATACTCTGATGCACCCATGGCCTTCACCTTTGCCTCCCAGAGCCAGGTAAACACACCCAACTGAGCCAGCAGTTAAATGTCTGGCAAAAGTTTAAGGTTTGTGATTAATTATGTACAGCTGTTGGTAGATGTATTTCGTACTTGGAATTGCTTGTGTTCAATGCTGTTCACTTTCACAGGGATAGATCAAGAATTTCCAGAGTAATTTACTGTCAAGTAATATGGTATATACTGCAGCCAAGATTAATATTTTCTTTCTGCCACTTGCTTGATATAACTAATAAACAGTATAGATACAAGTTAATCTAAACTCAAATGTGGATTTAATTCTATTGGAGACAGGAATTGTACTGACTGAACTTTGCATTTATGATAATTTGAACTGTCATCAAAACTGTACCAGCTGTATGAAGTTTCAACTCTAAAACAACAAATTTTCTATAAAAACTTGTCTTTGCAGGTCTATTACAACAATATCAATGTGAGGCAAGTGGATGTCCCTTCCTTCTCTGGGAGCTTCGGCATCCTTCCCCAACATGTTCCATCCCTTGCTGTCCTCAAGCCAGGAGTTTTGACTGTGTTTGAAGATGCTGGCACCAGCAAGAAATACTTTGTTAGCTCAGGCATTGTCACCATCAATGAAGATTCCTCAGGTATGAAGGGAAGGATGGGTAATAAGCTTTCTTGTCATCAAGGACTACTCAACTGGGTCATGCTAGATAATGGGCTGCATCGTTCTCAGACTAAATCCCAATTTCCAACATCTGTATCTTCCCACCTCAACAAATTTTTACTATTGTATTTGAGATAAGTTAATGTTCTACTGAGGCTAGTTTCTGTTTTGGTGGAGTTAAGTTACTATTCCGTAGGCTTTGTCAGACTGATATGAAAAGAGTTTAGGAGGAATTAGTCTGGTATCGGATTTTTTTTTTTTATTTTTTTTTTTTTCTCTCTCTCCAAAAATAAGATTATCTCTGATATTTGAGGATGTGATACATACAACTTGTGGTACACCTTGAGTGCAAAACTAGTTGAAAGTCTGGGTGGCCTGAACATTGCCATCTGTGTCTTTAACCTGTCAGCAATGGTTTGTCCACCCTCACATCCTACATTTCATTCCAACTTCCTTCTGCACTTCTTTTCTCCTCATCACTCTGCTGGCAGAGGGGATGCAGACAAAAAAATCATAGTACCATCTTATTGTCTGGCATTTTCAATAAGTTGGCACAAGACTGATCCCCTGCAAACCAGATTAACAGTCTTTTACGATGTATGTATAAAAAGAGTAAGCTATTGACCACAATAACCCTTAACATTCATTACCTCTCTGTCACTATTCTCATATTAAATTTAACACAGGTGATTATGATACCTCTTTAATTTCATTTTGTCTCCAAGTCCTGACACTTCCTGCTGTTATACAACCAAACCAACATTAACAGATATATGCCAATCTCCTGTCTCCTTTCACACCTCTTATCATCACTAATCCACACTTCTCATGTCATCCCTGTTTTCTTAGTTCACATTCTACTTCATCGTACTACTACATATCTTTATTCACTTCTTGAAGAATGTCAGCAGGTTCATGTTATTTTTAGCATTGATTTCTAAAATTTTGTAACCTTTGCTATTATCGAGGATTCACCTCTATACCTCTCCCTACAGTCCAAATCCTGGCAGAAGAGGCAGCAGCGCTGGAGGACCTTGACCTAGCTGCAGCGCGAGACGTTCTTTCCAAAGCTCAGTCAGCAGCATCCACGGCGGCCACAGAAGAGGCCAAGGCAGAGGCACTCATTTCAGTCGAGGTGGCAGAGGAGCTGGTCAAGGCTGTTGAGTCTGGTTAGCAGTTCAGCAATCCTCTTACACAAGATAAATTAATAAGGAGGCAGAAGAGATAAAGTAATTATTGTACTACAGTGCCACCACCTGCCCTTGCACTTCTTAGCAGTGGTTTGGTATGTTTGTCATTAGTTTTTGTCCTTTTAAAAATTTACTCAATTTAATTCATTCCAATGTTGCCAGGAAAACTTGTGAGAACTTTCAGTTGTCCCAAAACAAGGAAGCATAAGAATACTAACTGTATAAACTCTGAAGTACATGAAAGTGAAGGAAGGATCAAGAACCTTTAGCACTGCTTCTGTTCTTGTTTACATTTATCACCTGTAGTGCTTTCTTCTAATAGTTATGCTGTAAAGTAACTCAGTCATTCATGTTTTATCTTCTCCAAACCTAAAGAAAATCTTGGATGTTTAGCTATGTCATAAAGATAAACATAAAAATGTTTATATAGCATACTGATGGAGGAAAATTTTTTATAATTATGCTGCTGAGTGAGAACAGAAAAGCAAAACCCAGTGACCCAACAATTATTTCCTAATGTTTTGAGGTGTGGGCCTGTGGTGGCAGCACCTGCTCTTCATGTACAAGTTGTACACAGTGGCCATGCCCTCATTCCACTCATAAACAACCTATACTTCTGGGGCAAAACTAAAGGAAGGGCACTTCTGTTCCATCAGCCACCCCACCTGTGTGTATGGCAATGTATTGTGCATGTAAAGCCTGTAAATAAAATAGTAAGGTTTGAGTGTTGTGTGGAAATTATCTTCCATTTAAGTCCTTGTATCTTGGATTGTGCACTATGTAATTAATGTAGAAATTAAGCAACAAAATTGTTGAATCAGTATGCAAGCACTGGAAAAATTAAAGAACCGCATTGAGTTGGTAATAAAGTAAATGGTGCAAAGGAAAAGTAATGGCTGAAAAATTTCTAGCTTATAGTGTTTCCACTTGAATGTGGTACTTGAGCTCACCACGCACACTGACCACAATGCCACCACCTCCCCAAATGAGAAATGATAAAACTGAATTATGTGATCATGTGGAAAACCCTGCCTGTGCTTTGAGAGCAGACTGAGTTCTTGAGTGGGAACCGGTAAGGGGTGGGAAGTGTTACAGCGGGCAGTTTTTCTCCACACGGCGACACTAGAACGAAAAACATCTCTTGCAATGCAAGCCTCAGATGTTCCTTCTTTAGTGTGATATGCCTTGAGTCAGGGTAAGCTGAACCACACATATCCACTCACTTTTATAACCATCAGTCATACATGCACTTATTAGGCAGGACACAGGTAAAAAATTAACTATAACAACTTGAGATTTGCAGTCTTGCCAAGTAATTCTCAAGAAACTTACAATGTTTGAGGAACTACAAATTGTTAGGTCAATAAATAGTTAAGTCAAAGTAGTTCTTCAGACAAATATGGACACAAAGGTTGCAAGACATTAAACAATGAATAGCATCAGGAGAGGAATACACATGTTGGACAACTGCCTTCAAAATAAGCCAGGGCAGTCTAATGAAGAATAATATAGTCTCAACAGCTGGAGAATATTGTGAAACCCGGCAATGAATGATGAAGGCCATCATCAGAATAAAGTTTTTGGTCAATATCTCCCATTATTTATAGAACTAATACATGATGTTATCAGGATTCCTGTGCTGTCCATGCCCAAGCAGATCAATTGGAAACAGCCCCAATAGACTTTGAGATTGTTTTTAAGCAAGGAAATAAACCGCCTGATTATATTGGGATGAAAGTCAAAATTAATGTAAAATGTAAATTATGTAAGTTAAAGGAATTTTCTGAGTTGCCTACTTGCATAGTCATTGAAGATTCATAACAGTTCGTAACAAAATTGAAGGCTATGCAAGAAACATTCACAGTTCCGGCCTCCGTGGTGTAAGTGGGCCTGGGTTCGAATCCCGGCCTTGGGATTTGGCGCGCAGTCCACCCACCTGTTCATCCACCCTCTCGGGCAAGCAGATAAATGAGTACCTATCTAAGTAAACCTGGTAAAGGTAACTGGTAACCCGAATTTCACACTGACACTGTGTCCCCGGATAATGGAATAATTATTTTCCAGACAACTGTAAGGGCCAATATGTGACGGAGAGGAGCACCAAGGTCGCGCGCAGCTTTAGCGTATGCCCCCAACTTTACCAAGAATATAAGTTCATATGAATGCTCATGTCTGAAATTTTACGGGTTTTAAAATATGAATTAAACAATTTCCATTTTAGCAGCACTAAAGTGTGCGTTTCCATTACTACACTCGCTTTTCAGTAATATATGTTACTGTATTTGAAACATGTGTATTTAACAGTAAAATGCATCATTACTGACAGAAATAATAAATCCTGAATGAAGCAAACAGTAAATCCCTCGATATGAAGGTGTTTGGTGCTCTGCGTGGCACCAAGACCCGGTGTTGCGAGAAATACCTCCTCGCAGAAATAAGTCGCTCTGATGTCCACCTCGCATGCGAACTAGGGAATACACGGCAAGAAAATCTATTAATTTGGCTGGTTTCGTCCTACTTTTTTCCACTTGTGATCTTTGTAATTATTGGCATTGTCCCCAAGTAAACAACACACCAAATCAACAGACAAAACAAGCAAGAACTGAGTGAATATCAACGTGGGACAATTCTTTTTAAAATCTTCCCTATTCGTTTGTTATAAAGTCTTCTCTTGATTAAAAGTCTTTCTCTGATGTTTGCGCCATGTATTGGGGACGAAACAGGACAAGTAAACGATAGCGGTGAGTGAAATATAGAATAAGTAAGCAAGTTGAACCTCTCCCTGCGAGCTATTATACGGGTGGGAGTTATTTCCTACACCAGCGGGCTGTGGGCGGGGCGGGGCGCGGCGGCGGCGTCCCGGCCAGGCGGCAGCGGCGGCGGGTGAACATTTCTTCTCGCCAAAAGCATTGAAGGATTGCCGTCCACCCTCCTCTTTCTCGGCCGTGAAGAAGGTAAGAACGATGCTGTTTACTCGTCACCAGGGCGGGCAGGTGTCGGCGTCGTGGTGGTGGCCGCGCCGTGGGCTGGAGGGCGTTTTAGCAGCACGCCGAGGGTCGGGATTGAAGGGATCTTATTTTGGCTCAAGATGGCGTCGGGGAAGCCAAACCTTGGCCCGAGATATCCTAAGCGGGGGCCTTTATCCCCGCCACAGCTGCGACCCATGGCTGGACTTTCTGCGGCAGTGGACTAGAAAGACGTGGGCTGGGTGCAGGGCCTCTGAGATCCATTGGTGCGTTGCTTAGTCGAGTGTTTCAATGCGACAGCGAATAAAATAATCTCGTAAAATGGAGCCCCGCTCAGGCTGCGTCGCGAATATTGAACCTGCCCACACGGGTGACGGGATATTATTTTCGCTTTTAAAATGCTGCCTCTGCGTGCCCGTCCCGCATGGAGTTTAATTTTGCATTGCCGAGACGAGCGTGTTCGGCACATGCTGCAGAGGGGGCAGGAAGGGATGACATGCAACCTGAACGCCGATGTCTGTCGAGGAAAAATATCGTGAAATTCGCTAATGTGAGAAATTTGTGGCGGGTTATTAAGGCAGCAAAATGTGTGTGTGTGTGTGTGTGTGTGTCACGAACAGCTGATTGGGCGTTCGGGAAGTGTCATGCTGAGGAGGGAGAAACAAAACGAGCTACATGTTGATCATCGGCTGTGGACCTCTTGCGGCTCTTGATAATCATTAAGTTGAAAGTAAATCTCAAGCTTTCAAGCGCGACTCGCGGTATCCGCCAAAACCGCAAACACCTTAGTAATGCGGAAATGCGTGATTCGAAAGGATGCTGATTTTCGTTATTGTTACGTGGTTACTAATTTACCTCCCCGCATTTATAACATGGCCAGACGTCAGCCGAATGGAAATTAGGATTTTTTTAATGTTTCAAATCTGGGGAGGGTCAGCTATTATAGTAACCCGGATGTCACTTCCCCGAGGTAGTAGTGGGTCCTCAGCGCACGACTCTAGGGCCAATGAGACGGAGATAAGGACCGAGGCCACGCGCAGCTATTACGTAGGCCTCAAGCTTTACCTATAATCAATTGTGGATATTAAATGAGGTATTCCCAAGGAATTTGTTTTATTTTCTAAAAGGAAAATATATTCTAACTTTGTATTGTATGGCTTGGATATTCCTTAGGAGAAAACTGAAGGTTTCCTCCATAGCATAGGATAACCTGCCTGCCCTATAACAGGCTGGGGCCGACCACTAGGCCCCACCATGACAGCCTACTGGTGCTATAGGCAAAGCATAAGAAAAATAAAAAGGTTTCATGTTATGTACACGTACCTTATGCAGAGTATATAATATTACATAATACTATATATCAATGAAATAATTTTAATAATGATAATCATAATTATCTGATTAGTATTACCTACCATAATTGTTATTATTATTATTATGATTATTAACACTTATAAAGTAATGCCTGATAATTATTTTAAAGGAACAATTATTTTTATATACTATATACTTTTATTGATGCTTTTTGTTCAGTTCTTTTCTATAAGAAGTTGTAAATCAAGTCAGTAAATACACACACATACATATTATATATATATATAAATATATATATATATATATATATATATATATATATATTTATATATATATATATATATATATATATATATTTATATATATATATATATATATATATATATATATATATATATATATATATATATATATATATATATATATATATATATATATATATATATATATATATATATATATATATATATATTTTTTTATATATATATATACAGTTAAGAATAATGTAATGAGTAAAACAAGTGTCTGGTGAGTCATCATTGTTATTTTGGAGGCCTATGAAAGGACCTCCCATGCAGTAGTTAAGGTAGAGTTGGGGCAAATGACATTGATGCACATTGTAACAGCATTCAACTCTGTCTCCTTGGTCCTTGAGTCTATTTTATAAGAACCCATTACCCTAGGACACAGGAGCAGTGTGATATCCAAATTTGTACAGTAGTACCTTCCCCAGGTGGACTGCATGCTGACTGCCCAGGCTGGGATGGAACCTGGGCCCACAGATTCATGGCTAGGCAAGCTAACCACTACCCTGCCTCCATTCACCTGTCTCTTCTGCTGAGTGCTGGCATTTAGCTCATTTTGTTCTATAGGGCCAAACCACCATTGGCAGGCAACCTTGACCCAGATCTTGAAGATAAATAATAAGGTTATTTTTCAGAGGCTTGTTTCTCTGGGGGGAAATGGATCTCATATGCTGTCAAATATTGTTAATATTCCAAAGAAATGGTTTTGAGTTTGTTCTCCGGTAATTGATTATTTTGAGTTTGGGGGAACATATGTTATAATGTTATTAATAGATGATCAGTATTTAAGGAATGTAGCCCAGCATAGCAAGGGATGCTTGCAGTGTCCTTACAGCCATGAAAGATAAATAAATGATGACTAGTGCATAAGGAGTGAAATAAATTGTATGTGCTTTATTTTTTACAGGAGGAAGGATGGATGGGGAAGGGGAGAGTGGGGAGGAGGGCCTCAGGGCAGCGGCGGCGGCAGCAGCAGCAGCCGCAGCTGCAGGAGCCTGGACCACTGCCACTTACCAGACAGGAGAGCTAAGCAATGTGGTCCACATAATTGTTCCTGACCTCACCTGCATTCCCCAGAGTAAGTGTGTGTCAGCACTTACTTTGTTCTTCCCTCTTGCCGTTACTAACCTCAGATTGATTCAACCTTCTCCTTTCCAAGCCTAACAGTTCTTACTTGTATCTATCTGATAAAGTTTGTGTGTATTTATCTAGTTGTAATTATATACTTGTGATAAAGGAAATTAGCTACATTTATGGTGTACCGTCAATGAGTCTCTTCTTAGACTCTTTAAGTTTTTGGAATAGACAACCTCCATCTCCAGGCTGTTTCACAGTTTGCTGTATGTGTTGGGAAAGCTTCGTTTCTTGATGTCTTTCAAACATCTTGCCTTTTTAAAGTTCATATCAAATCTAGTTTCTCCCTCATCCTATCCAAACATCTTACCTATCAAATCTATGTTGTCCCTTCACCTTAAACACTGCAATCATGTCACCTCTCTTTTCTTTCTTCAAGGGATGGCAGTCCAAATTTTTCCACTTTTTCCTTGTATATTAAATGTGCATTCATAGGGTATGCAGTCACTATGCACACATCTGCGTATATGTGTGGATTCTTCCCTGTCTCAGATCTTGCTATTCATCATACCAACAGAACTTAAACCCCTTCAACCTTACCTACTTGCTCTAATCAATCTGAGGTTGGCAGTTTAAAAATAATCTGATTTATTTTATTTAATAGATTTAATTTATTCAGTTAGCAAATGTCATTGTTTTTAAGGATTGGAATATCAGTAGAAACTTTAAGCATTAACAATATAAAGTAACTATATATATATATATATATATATATATATATATATATATATATATATATATATATATATATATATATATATATATATATATATATATATATATATATATATATATGTGTGTGTGTGTGTATATATATATATATATATATATATATATATATATATATATATATATATATATATATATATATATATATATATATATATATATATATATATATATATATATATATATATATATATATATATATATATATATATATATATATATATATATAAGTTTTTTTTGGTGTCAGATAAAAAATATCAGCTAGCCATAAGTTAATGTACAATTTATTTTAGAATAAAGAAACATAAAAGAAAGAGGTTTAGACCAGGGATGGAGTGAATACAAGAGCTGTGTATTCGAATATGAATACGAATACTTCCAATTACAACAAATACGAATTAGAATACACTGCACTGGTTTTAATTCAAATACAAATACGAATACCTCTTGAAAGTATTCATGAATATTTTTCATAAAAAAATACTTTCTTAACATAACTGGGTATAGCTCTGTTCTAATGTTATATAACTGTAAAATGAGCTAATGAATGATGACTTATGACTGATGCCAGTATTCAATACAGGGATATCACACTTACCTTAAATACAGCCCAGGAGACTACAGTTGTAAGGAACAACTGCTGTTATTTCTGATAATGACCTTTGAAGTATTCGTCAGATTATTCGCAGAATACAAATACTTTTTCCTTGTATTCGAATACGAATGAGAATACTTTGATTTTTATCAATAGTTATTCAAATACGTATACAAATACATCCAAAAACGGTATTCGAATGTATTCAAATACAAATACCAAATCTGAATACTCTATTCCTGGTTTAGACTCTTAGGCATGTCTCCTAAGTGGTCAGGGATATGTGTAAGTGTTAAAGCAGATACTCTTAGACCATTATGCTGGGCAAAGTCAGAGGCTTTTCCACTTGGATGATAAATTAAGGGTGAAAGCCTAAGCTTGTGGTGAATATTGAAATATTTTAGCATGGAGATTTCAGCAAAAGGAGAGTGTGTCAAGATGTGCTCTACTTTGGAATTCTAAAATAAAAATAAATGTTTACATAACTGGAAGAATTAAGTGAAAGATAAACAGTACATACATGAGCAGTAATTGAATGACAACTAAGTCTTAGCTTGATAGTGGTAAAGTCTGAAGAATCAAGGTTGTGAGCCTAAGAGTAAGTATTATCATTGCATACATAGATGCAGCATCCAGTTTTAGACTAAAATTTTTAATAGAGATATTAGGAGGGAACAGAGTAGAGATGCCTGTCTGTAGCCTCAGAAATCTGCGTATGAGTCAAAGTATATGCATTAAATGCCTTTTCTTAGCTGCACCTTCCTATTATGGCCGTTACACAGCTGTGGCAGTAAATGGTATAGTATAAATTTGTAATTCTGCTCATATGTAATAAATGCGAGTTTCTTTAATTGGCAATTACTGTATTAATTGCTTGCTAGTTTTCTTCACAATCTATACTATACTGCCTTTACTTACAGACCAACCCAATGATGCTTTGGCAACAGCACTTAGTGAGGTGACAGCCAATGGTGGGCTAGTGAGACAGGATGAGACTGGAGCACCACATGTGAAGGACCCACTTTCAGCCTTGGCCGCTGCTGCAGAGCTTGATCAAGTGCGGAGTGATGTTGCTGTAGTAAGTGCCAGTCAAACCTTTTCTGTTTTAGGATATTTACTTGTTTTCATAGTATGATAAAGTTGGAGGCATAGGTCTCTGTGCTCACCTGTCCCATTGGTCCTTGAGCCTGTAGTAGATCAGAACACATGACACCAGGACACAGGGCAAGTGTAGCATCTGGGTTACCACAATTTACCTTGTCCTCAGCCATTGAGGAGCCAGGATGTACTCAGACACTTAGAAGCTGATGCTGCCAAGTAGTTGCTGCATTGCTCTTCCACATAGGCAATTAGGGCCAGGGAGCAACTCAATTTTCCACCTGTTGCTTGCTTTCTGGTGTCACCCAAGGTGTTATTGTGTTTGTTATATTTTTTGCTGCTTGTTTCTCAGTTTTTTGTTTGACTGTCTTTTTATCATGCTTCTAATACGATTTGTGCTAGTTAGAAGATAATTGTGCTATACTGGTGTGTCCCAAAGCCAGGTCTTTTTCTATATGCAGATTCATAAATAGAATCTTGTTGATTGAAGGGTCCACTGAATCTGTTTTTACAACCTGTCTGATGGTGACGTTCATCCATTGCTTTATATGTCTTTTTGTATGTGCATTCTTTGACTTCATTCATACTTGCAGTAGTTTTTCACTTTAATGATAAATGTTTAGACATTCTTGCACATTATTTGACAGGTTGAACACATGATGGAAGAGACCAAATATAGCCACCTAGCAGGAGAACTTGGAGGTCCTGATCACCAACAGCAGCAACAGCACCAGCGGGGTGTGGCAGTGATGACTGAGGATCCAGACGGACTTCATCCTGGTGTAGTGGTGAACTTGCAGATGGAGGTAAGAAAATATAATGACGTTTTGTTCCTTTCAACTTTATGCTGTTTTAAAAAAAAATCAAAATATTGGTCTGTGTGAGTATAAATTTTCATTGAAGATGAGTACTTGTGAAAGAGAGTGAAGGCAATTAGAGGAAAACATTCGTAAGAATGCAAAAGATCTAACCTCGAGGAAACTGATTTAATTAACAAGAGATAAGATATGATTGAAATTGATATCTTAAATTGTTTCTTATATTATCAGGCAGCAAAGTTTGATAAGAAATAATTGTAAGGAGATATACCATGATGTTCATATTACCCTGTCTGATTTTATTTCTCCTACCTTTGATGTAAGTTATGCTATGCAGTGACATGATCTGCTCTTGTTTTCAGGACAAGGTACATTCCCTGAATTCCTTCCCACTGGCACCCTTCCTTAATCCGAATGATCCTGATGTTACATTCTATAATGAGGTGTATCACTACTTGCGTGCTGGTGTCTTCCCAGAGGGCTCCTCAGAGGTAGACAAGAAGGTCATCAGAAAACGTTCGACTAATTACATGGTGAGCACTTTACTCTTGTGTCTAGTTTCTGGTTTCTCCCATAAGAAAAGCAGGTCATTTGTGCTCAGAACTCTTCCTCACTAAAGGGACATGGCTTTCTAAGGTGTCTGATAGATGACAATTTACATAACAGATCACTGAAGAAGGAAGGTTGTCATATGGACATAAGATTCCCAAGGAAGTGATAACGAGTGTTGAGGAGCAACACCGCATCATTGAAACAGAGCATGTTGATCGAGTCTCAGGTAAATACCTACTTCATGCTGTGAGTAAAGACTACAGACATTCTTGAATATTCCCCAAGTCATAGGACATACTGTCCACACTGAATAATTAGCCAAACATTTGGTTTATTTATTAATTTAAATGATCAGTCACAATATTTGCACCTCTGATTGACAGACCTATTGATTAATTGTAATAATTTCTGTAGGTGTACACTTTGGAGTGAAGAAAATGTACAATAGTATTACCAGCAAGTTTTATTGGCGCACATTGTACGTTGATATCGGCAATTTCTGCCGCCACTGCGAGAAGTGCACTGAGGTGGCTTACCGAGATAGCCTGTCCCAGGAGAGCAAAGAGGAGCAGGGAGATGACGATACCCAGAAGGTCACCACACTACCCACAGACCGGGTCATTAGAGTGTGGAAAAAGGTTGGTTTGAATGCTTTTCATTTCATGGTTAGATTTTATTTGAGGTGATTGTTAGAGAATTAGGTCTGCATCTCTAAAAAAAGAAAGAAGAAGAATCATTTGCAGTACTATCCTCAGTGCCACATCACAAAAGTCTCTGAGAAGCAAGAAAGTGCAGTAGACCTACTACCATTTGAATACTTTTTTTTACACTCTAGAAATACAGGAAATTTTTAATGATGATGATGCATAGAGGCAGTGTGTTATTGAAGGATTTTACAAAATATAAAATATAAAATAACTTTTTTTGTCTCAGGTGCAAGTGAAAATCTATGGACCCTACAACAGGACAGTATATGGCAATGAAATGCTCATCACCATTGTTGACCCCTTTTCCAAGTGGGTTATGGCCAATCCAAGCCCTGAAGCTGGGGTTGAGATCCAGTGTGCCAACTTTATATATGATGCCTTCTGCCATTTTGGCTTTGCCCAGTGCCATGTGAGTAGTTTGTCTTGCTGTGAATGCACATCTAGCTGTCTAGCATATAACATGTTACTCAACAGATATAGTGTGTAATGTGTTACCTTTGTTATTATATTTCTTCATGGCATAGCTTCTCTTCACAAGAAACAGTAAGGCATATAGCACAGAAATAATTGTAGGATACAAAAGGGAAGATGTTAGTAAGAATTATTGGGTATGAAAGAAACTGTGCTTCTATAGAAAGGCATACATCTGTAGATCATTATTGTTAACTCAACCATACCTAGAGAAGCTGTTTCAGATGTGTATAGATATACATCACAAATATCTTACCCAACTCTACTGTTTTCACACCATATATGCCTCCTCAGATAGCCTTGAATTGAATATCAAAATGTAAAACCTTGAATCACAGTGTTGGCAAACACAGTGATTCCCACTCAAGTTTCAGGATGTAAATAAATAAATTCAGACTTGGCTGGTAAGTTTCTTAAAGCCAATAAGCAGATACATTTATAGGGATTCTTTTTGACATGAAAAAATGAGTGGTTGCAAGGATTCATTTAAATGTGAAAAATTGTTGAAGGAGTGAAAAGATTGAAAATGACAGGCGTAGCTTAACAAACATTTTGGTTTATGCATGTCTTCATTTTTGTTTTAGTGACAAGTATATACTTCCACAGGTAGTGGGAATGAGCTCCGAGATGTTTGAACAAATGCAGGCCTGTTACAAGGAGAAGTTTGATCGCTCTCAGGATGTTCTGCGAACCCTTGTGCCCTTTGACTCTGAAGATGCCCAGAACAGCTTCCTCTTCACTTTGCAGGAGGAGTCACGAGAGTGTGCATGGGCAGGTGAGGGACTCAAGCTATAATAGGGATATTTAGATTTGAATTATGGTTTATCATTATTACTGCATCATAGGCTTCATGTGCATATGCATTTGCATTATTTTGGGGACCTCTTTGTCTATGTCTTTGGCTAGATGAAGACTGATTGGATGGCTCTCCTGCCATGCCATGCCCAGGGTTTCTAACCCTTTTTACCATGGAAAGCCTTCTATTAATATTCCTAATCTAAGAAATACTTCAAGCTCATACTGTCTTAAGGAATTCCTACAAGTATGTTCACTGATTCATCCCATATAACTACCCATTTTTTATTTGTGATTGCTGTGACTCACATACTATAGTTGACCTGCAATGTGAGTGTCATTGTCCACCCATGGGGTATTTCACCATTGAAAAAATATATTAGTGATCGTTTTGTATAGTCAGTGATGGCTTCTAAGAGTCGCAGAAAAGCCTGAGCTAAACATTGTGAAGCGAGATGAGGGTTAGTCCTCTAGCCATGGGGGACTCAACGAGTTCATCAGTTACACAAAAAGGTACAGTGCTAAAACTACACTTATGTAGTTTTGGTTCTATTCATAATGATCACATGTAATTCAACTTTTTCAGGTGAAATGTTGGATGATTTCTGTGCTGAGAATCCAAACACGTGGGACCAGGAGGTGAATCGCTTCCTCTTCCAGTTCCGTACCATTGCTCCATACACAGGCGGTGTCTCTCCCTTCAACCTGATGTTTGCCCGCAACCCAACAGGTGCTGAGTTTGGAGCTGTGGAGGGTGGTGATATTCTCTGTTTCTTCTTGTAACTTCTCTTGAGGGGTAACCATGATAAAAGAATCCAGTTCTTCATGCTCATAGACAACATTTATAACAACACTCACATCTCTTCTCCCATTTCCATGTGTATTATTTAGCCCTATCAATCCAATTTACCCTGTTTTCCCCCTCTCTTATTTGTTTACTGTATATATTCTTCAGTCCTATTGATAATTTACCATGGCTCCACTTGCCCTCATATTTGGTTATCATTTATCCTCTTCACAAAATAACTATTCTGCATCCTCATAAAATGAAAAACAACAACCTGTATAAAGTCACCACTCAGCCTTACATCCTTTTGCTCGTACATCTTTACCATATCTCACATACACATATTAGTTCTCACTCTATCCTATCATTTCAATTTACATTCTCTTCTCAACTAATTCATATATATTGCACATGTCCTTGCCTATTGTGATTTATTCTATAACCATGATTCTGAGGCATAGGTCAGTTCTGGCAAAACCTTACCATTCTTAACCCCCTTTACCTCATGATTTTCTGAAGTGACTTTAGGACTAGCCCCTCCATCACTGATCTTTACTTCATTTCTCCTTTCATGCTTACAAATTTGTTAAAATGTTCTTTCAGTCTATTTTCTTTCAAAAAAGCATTGTACTCTTTTACAGTGCCCACTCTTGTTCCTTCTTCAACTTTCAAGTCTTTTTTATTTATTTATTTAATTTATTTATTTATTTTTTTTTTTTTTTTATTTATTTATTTATTTATTATTATTATTATTATTATTATTATTTTTTTTTTTTTTTGCTGATCACTCACTGTCAGCCAGCATGACAGTGTTATCTGCAAACAAACTTGCCACTTAGAACTTCACTCCAGTGATGTTCAGTTTTGCACTGTTAAACCTACACTTGCTCTTGCTTTTTCTAATACATTCAGACATTAATGAGCTGAGACTGGTTCCAATAACTAACTAAATATGTGCTCACCAGGTTACGTCAGCAAAGAGGAAAAGGAAAACATCAATATCTTGGAAGAGGAGAAGGCCTTGGAAGTACCATCCAAAAGGAGGCCACTGCAAAGCTCCACACTTCAGGTTAACAGTCACCTCATTCTGATTCCTCAGTTTCAGCAGAATCCTGATGTGAAATTATATATGATTTAGCAATTACAGTAAATTAAAGCTCTATTTATTCATTGTTGTTTATGTTATAACATGTTTACAATAGGAGACTAATAATTTAAACAAAATACTCCGAAGTTTTCCATGAAAACCAGTCCACATGTAGAGGGTCAAATCGTAACCCCAATACTCACTATAGTCCAACACAACTGAAGTGGCGCCTCTGGCGTAGCTCCCCATACAGTGGTGTCATGTCTCCAACTCGCCTCCTGAACTGGGCCCCTCACACCCTTCCCTCTCTCTCTGTCTCTCTCTCTCTCTCTCATACTAAAAAAGATGTTTTTTTATGAATAATTCTCAATTTGTGAGTGAATACAAAGAAATTTGTACAACACTTGGCACCGTTCCCTCCACGGCGTTGTGAGCTAAGGTCAGGGTCATGTTCCTCCCAACCCAACACACCAAAGTTGCACTGCCTGCCTTAGTTACAGCATTTCTGCCATATTTTGGTGTGTGTCTGCCATCTGCCATACACTGTCTGTCATATGGCATAATTTTGATAAAATATGGGGCTAAAAGCGGTTTAAATCTTTCCCTCGAATTCGGGAAAGTCAAGTAGGCGGAGTACTGACTGTCAAAATTCTTTCACGGCCGCTTTTGGACGAGAGAGAGAGAGAGAGAGAGAGAGAGAGAGAGAGAAAGGTATGAGGGTCACCGTAAGCGAGGTCAGTTGGAGACGTGACAACAGTGTATAGAGGGCTGTCTGTGTCAGAGACGCCACTTTAGATCTGTCGGACTATACCATACTTTCTTATTAATGAGACTTTCTATGCAACAAAGTGAGGTCATTCCTTTTTGATTTACACCATAAGGTGCTGGCTATCATGTGTTTCAAGATACCCTAAACTTAACCTAACCTAACAAAACCCCAAACTGTTACTATAAGGAGTATAGGTCTTGACTCAGTTGCTTCCTTACTAATGAGACTTTCTATACAACAAAGTGAGGTCATTTTTTGTTTATTTATACCATAAGGTGTTGCCTATCATGTGTTTGAAAATACCCTTAACTTAACCTAACCTAACAAAACCTTACTATGTCGTAACTCAGAAAATTCATATATGCTTCCTTACTAATAAGACCTTCTATACAGCAAATAGAGGGTGCCACAATATGGTGTCAAAGCTTTATTGCATCAAATATCCTTGAACTCATGAGTCCTTGAGTCAAATTTCTACTTTTCTTTCAGTGCCGTCATTGTCATGAGACCTTTACCAGCAAGATTAGTTTCCGCATCCACCAGCGCAAGCACACAGAAGAGGCACGTAAAAGAGGCACAATGGATGGGGAGGAGCCCTTGCGGCCTATCCTTCAGGAGAAAAAGTCTCAACCACGTAAGATTCTCACTCGCAAGAGAAGGCGGCCATTTGGAAGAGGTGAGGAAGTCCATCTAGACTTTATGAGCTGGTATGAATTGTCTTACAAAGGTAAAAGAGAAAAAGACAGTTATTATTGGCATTCACAGATCCTGAAAAAGTGTAAAAGAGTTAAGATGGAAAAGTTATGTGAAGGTACTGTGTATGGATGGTATGAAGGGTAGACTATTCAGTGCAGTAAAGTTAATATAATCATAGAATGAAATTTGTAATAGCATTTATCCATTGTATCATACATTGAGATTCATATTTATGATTATTAATTCCAGGCCCACAGCCAAGATTAAATTTACCACCCAACATGTTAAAGATTTATTCAACATACACGTATCTCATTTCCTACTTTACTAACTACTCTTCTACTGTTATAATGTCTTCTATTAACCATGAAACTTCTTTAGGAACTGTAGAGAGCAGCATAGAGCTAAAAACAAATGTAAAAATAGCAATGAAATGTGCAAGCCTGCAAGGGTACAGGTGACACAGGTTACAGGTGCCTCATAAATATTTGAAAACCCTTCGCAGCACATCAAGGGCTCAATTTGTCCCACAGCTGATATTCCTCCATGTGTAGATCTTTATTCATTGTAGCATCTAATTAAAAAAAAAAATCTTTTGTATAATTTATAGTAACATCCATTCATAGTAGCATTAAAATTTCTGTTAGAGTTCAGTCTTTCAGTACTGTATCTCCATCAAAGTTAATCTGACACAGATGGTGAGACAATTAAGTCACCCAACTCCTTAAGTATTTCATCAATTGCTGGTGAGTTACCCAAAGCAAGGGATGTTATTGCAGTTTTCATTTCTGATTTTGAAAGTTTTTCTTGGGCACTGCTTATTTCTTTGCAGTGTTGGTTATTCCACTGCTTTGATTTGTACATCATGTCAGAAAACTCTTAAGTTAAACCTCATGCCTTGTTGTAGTTCAGTATAGATAAACAGATTTACATGCTTGTGTGAAGAGCTGTGTGGTTCACATCGCTGATTTTTTTTTCTCTCTCTCTCTCTCCTCTCTCTCCTCTCTCTCTCCTCTCCTCTCCTCTCTCCTCTCTCCTCTCTCTCCTCTCTCTTCTCTCTCTCTCTCTCTCTCTCTCTCTCTCTCTCTCTCTCTCTCTCTCTCTCTCTCTCTCTCTCTCTCTCTCTCTCTCTCTCTCTCTCTCTCTCTCTCTTCATTATTTACATCAACGACGTGGATGTTGGACTCAATAACCGCATTAGTAAATTTGCAGACGACACAAAGATTGGTAACTCGGTTCTCACTGACGAAGACAGGCAAAGCCTCCACGAGGATTTGCACAAAATTTCAGCTTGGTCGGATAGATGGGAGATGCCCTTTAACGAAGACAAGTGCCAGGTCCTTCAAGTTGGAACGAGGAATAAGAAGTTCGAATACGAAATGCGCGGCGTTAAACTCAAAAGCGTTCAATGCGTCAAAGACTTGGGGGTCAAAATCGCGTCAAACCTCAAATTCTCACAGCAATGCATCGATGCAGCAAATAAAGCGAACAGAATGTTGGGCTTCATTAAAAGAAACTTTGTATTCAAGAATAAAGATGTAATACTCGCTCTACAACAGTTTAGTCAGACCCCACTTGGAATATGCGGTACAGTTTTGGTCCCCACCATGCAAAGGATATTGCTAAATTAGAAGGTGTTCAGCGTCAGGCACGAAAATGATCCCTTCCTTGCGCAACAAATCCTCTGAAGAAAGGCTTTCTACCCTTAACGTTCTCTCTTGAGAAACGTCGCCTCCGAGGAAAACTGATCGAATGTTTTAAAATACTTAATGGTTTCACGAATGTAGACAGATCAACATTGTTTATGATCGATGACACTCTGCGCACGAGGAACAATGGCGTAAAACTCAGATGTAGACAAGTAAATTCAGACTGCACCAAATTTTTCTTCACCAACGTAGTGCGAAAATGGAATAAGCTTCCACCATCAGTGGTCCAGTGTAACACGATTGACTCCTTCAAAAACAAGCTCGACCGTCACTTCCTTCAACTTAATATCAACTAGAGTAGAAATGCAACGTTTTGGAGTCTTCTGATTAATGTAAAATCACTTAGGTTTAAGGACAGACCACCAAGTCTAGACCATGGGGTCTGTGTGGTCTGATTTTCTGTGTAAATCTATGTAAATATCTCTCTCTCTCTCTCTCTCTCTCTCTCTCTCTCTCTCTCTCTCTCTCTCTCTCTCTCTCTCTCTCTCTCTCTCTCTCTCTCTCTCTCTCTCTCTCTCTCTCTCTCTCTCTCTCTCTCTCTCTCTCTCTCTCTCTCTCTCAATTGAAAGGGCTAGTAATGTAATGATGCCTACACCATGATTTTTTCACATCAATGCAGAACCTTCTTTTTTCTCTCTTTTCAGGTCCAGAGCGTCTCCTAACCCTTGCTTCGTGTGATTGGTCAGACCAGCAAAAAGAGAGTGTACCAAATGATGAAAATCGTCAACAGCTGACTCAAAATACTGTGATGGCAGTAAAGGCACTCCTCAATGCCACCAAGGATGAGCGAAGCAAACGTGGGAAGTACATCAAGTACACCCCTGAGTTAAGGGATGAGATTGCCCAGTATGCTTTGACTCACGGCAATCATGAGGCCACCATCCACTGGTCACATCGCTTAGGTGGCACCGTCAGTGAAAGTACCATAAGAAACTTCATCAAGACCTACAAGAACTTTACTATAGAAGTGAAAGAGGAGATAGGTAAATTTGCATTTCAGTATGGAATTGATGAAGCCTCCAAACACTTTTCTGAGAAACTTGGCTATGAGGTTAGAAAGGGATTGGTGCGAAAATTTAAAAAGAATTACCTGAAAAAGTTTCCAGACATTAGTGAGATGGGAGGAGAGCTACCAGGAGGAACCTCTGGAAAACGTGGAGCTAACTTGCCAAGCACATCAGCTCGCCCAAAACGATTATACTCTCTGCAGATGAAAGATGAAATTGGGCGATATGCCATGCAGTATGGCATCAATGCAGCCGTCCAGCATTATACTGAAAAGCTTCAGTTCTCTGTAAAGGAATCTACTGTGCGCAAATTCAAGAAGCAGTACACTGACCGAGGTAACAGTGAAAACAGTGTTGTTACTGTGACCAGCAGTGCTAGTGAAAACAGTGGTGTGGTAGATGGGGGAGGTGGTGCAGGTGCAGGTGGTGGGGGCAGTGGCACCACTGTACTGACAGATCATCAGGCCACTGCTCCTCAAACCATCGACGTTCTTCATCCATCACTATCTGTATTGAACACTCCAGCTGTCTCTGGAACGGTCAATGTTAGTACTGCAAATAATTTTGTATACCAGCACCCTTATCACCTAAACATGGCTCCAGGACCTCAGACAAACACAGTTCTTCCCATGAATCATAATTCCATTGCATTCCATCAGGGTGGTGTGATTAACCAGGGAATGACAGCCTCTCTGTCTTACCAACAAACAGGTGCCCCCCCTGGTCCATCCGTTATTATGAACCAGAGTTTTACTCACCAAACCCCAACAGGATTTCAGCAAGGCTATGTGGGAGGTTTCTCTCAGGGAAGTGGTGGTGGAGGCTCAGTGGCTCATGGAGGACAGATAGCACCTCTTGCTATGACCCATGCAAGTGTTGCTGCGACCACTATGGCCCACTCTCCTCTGCCTCTTACCATGGCAGGAACTCCAGCCACTCATATATCTCAACTGAGCCACCATGGTGTTGCCACTCCTGCCAGTCAAGCCCATCTTGCCCAGGCACCTACTGTACCACATACAGTGAGTGGTGGTGGGGGTGGACAACATCCTACACATCACCAACTCATCACTTCCTTCCATCAGCCATTGGCTGGCTCACTGAGCTTTGAGGGCACTGCACTTCCAGCCCATGGCCAGACTAGTGTCAACAGGGAGCCACTTAGCCTCATGAAAGAGACACATGAACAGCCAGCTGGTGTAGCACTTGGCCAGGGTGATGACAGTCTCCATGGCCCTAGTGGGGATGGTGGTGCAACACATTCTGGCTTGCCCCACATGGGAGGGGAGCAACCTAGCACCTCAAATCATCAGGACCCTATTCTTGCCATGGAATATGAAGATGACTTCACTGAGCCCCTGACTCCCATGAAAGAGAAAGGAAAAACTGGCCGTATCAAGAACAAGACAAGGATTTTGGGTATGAGCAAGCGAGGTAACTATGCTTCATACAGTCCAGAGCTCCGAGCAGAGATTGGGAAGTATGCAACCAAACATGGCAACTTGGCAGCCGTACAACACTTCAAGGAGCAGCTTGGGTTTGAAATTCCAGAGAGTACAGTGCGTGGCCTGAAGGACAAGTACCTGATTAAGCAGGCAAGAAACAAGAAAGAAGTGGTATCCATTGGGTTTGCACAACGCGGCCGTCCAATGAGGCTGGGAAAGTATGACGAAATTGTTCAAGATTGCATAAGGCAACTGATCAAAGATGGAGAGAAGGTAAGGAATATAATTATTCATAAGAAATTTTATTTATTCATGAATGACATTGATTCATGAATGACATTGATATTTGTTTATTTTTTGCATCATCTCTTAGTAGATTGGTGGTGTATTAAGTAGGATGTTTATCTCACAGTCAAGATGTCCAAGGTTTGAACCCTTAGCTAACCACAATCAGAACGTTAGTCTCCTTTCCTCTGCTTACTTAATGGAAATTGAATATAGAGGAAAGTAGATAAAGAAAATAGTGTGGATTAGGAGGATCTTTTGCAGTTACAGCTGAATACTCCTATTTTCTTCACTATTAAGATTGTTTGTATATAATAATTTATTTAGTAATTCTGTATAGTACAATTGGGAAACGATTGTACTTCCTAATGCCACTAGTGCTTATTCTATAGGCTTTAAAGGTAGCATCATGCTGCATGTGCAATGAACTCTAGATTTATTGTACTCTCAAATCAGCAGATTTTTTTTTTTTTTTTTTTTTTTGGGGGGATTTTTGCACAGTTTAGTGCAACATGGAATCACCACCATATATGTGATCTGTTGTTGGCCAGAGTTGTTTTGTGGTGGGTGCTGTACTTGTCTTGTAGAGGACATGTCTGTAATAGGAATAAATTAAAAAGTAGAAATAGTGGTTTGGGGAGGCATGTTAGGCTTATTTGCAGTTTCCTTAGTTGAGGGTGGATTCATTACAAAACCCCTACAAATAGCAAAAATCACTTATACCAAGTTTCCTCAATAATGTGTGGATTCTCTGGAATAATGGATATTACACTGCAAGGAAGTATCTTGGAGCATCTTGGATAGTGTTTGTTTGTCACCATCTTAATTTTGTAGGTGTCAGAGTAATGCCCTGGTTGTGGCCAAGGATTTTTTATAAAGGGTTATTAGTGCTGCCACTTCAGGACTCTTACCCATTTTAACCATTTTAAGCTCCCCTATCCCCTACCTATCTCTTGCTGAAATAGGAATCATAATGGAAAAATCATAAAATGGAATTGTATTTGATTTTGTTTGATATTCCAAAATTTGAGTGTAAATAACAGAAGTTCAGTTTAGTGAAAATTTCTGTTAATTGGAATGGGGTTGCTCATATCAATTCACTTAGACTCCAATTAATTGAGTTTATTGTAGTAATGATTCTTGAAATTCTCATCTTTTTTTTCTTTTTCACCCATCACCATAGGTTTCGTCCTTCTTGGCCATTGCCACAGCCAAGCAAGTGTTGATGCAGTATGAGCCTTGCCTCTTGGAGGAGCATGGTGGTCCGGTCAGATTGAATCCAACGTGGGCTAAAAGCTTCCTCAAACGCATTGGACTGCACCAGTTGGCATAACAAGAGTCTACCTGCTATGCACTCCAACTGAAAGGGGTTCCTTGTACAGTATTTTTATATAAATAATTTAAGTACATCAGGGTCTTATTATATGTAAGTTACATTCTGCAAAAACCTCACATGATGTAAAATTGCATATAAAGAATACTCACCTCAGTGAGAAAATAGGAGTGACTAAGTTCTAATCCATCAACTAATGACATGCATTTTTACTTTGAAGAAAAAAGTTGAATGTAACATGGAGAGATATGGAGCTAGTTTCATGGAGTAAGGAACAGACAAAGATTGATACTCCAATGACAATACTGTGTAGGTCCTGTGCTCATAGAATAATTCTACAGGACTAAAGACAAAAGAAACAGTAGCAATGGAGTGGCCATTCAGTTGCTGAAAAGGCCCTAAATTCCTTTGGGCCAAGGGGACGTCTCTTTGGCTCATTGTCAACGTTGGCCTTCCCACTTCCCTAGTCATAGGTTTGAATTCCCCAAGTTAAGGTTGTTGTTCCTACAAATGTAAAATCATTTCAATCCCTTTTGGCTTCTCCAAAGCTAACCAATTTCTCATGACTTTCAAAAAGCAACAAATACCCCGCTACGGTGACTAACAGTGAAATCCTATGGTGAAATAGTTGAGTATGAAATATCAAGACACCTACCTACAGTGCATACTCTGTTGAAGATGCCTGGAATCCATGACAAGTTAAGACCTTGTAAATGAACCGTAGAGGTGAAAATAGACTAACCAGCAGAGCACACAGACATATACAGAATGATTAAATACCATTGTGCAAACAAGACTGTTTGCAGTGCTGTGACAGACTTAAAAGATATTCAGGAGAAAACTGCTATTTTTTATATGATTAAGATTGTAAAATAGAATGTTTTAGATTGTGAATTTTGCCAATGTTATTTTTATCATTTTTTTACCAAATTTGGGGTACATAGATTTTCTACATAGAGAAACTGGGGTACATTGAAGTTAGAATCAGAACACATTACACCAAGCGAACAAGGCAGATACTACTTCCTCTTTCTCCTCCTTCGGCTACTGCTACTACCACCACTACTACCTCCAATGTGACTATTGAGTGAATTGGGCAATCTGACATGAAGGCTGTGAATGCTAATACATTGTGGAAATCACGTATTACTGAAAAAATTTTGGTCATTACCATACACCTGAAACTCATATGATCTTGATGTTGATGTTGAGAAGAAGGGGTAGGTGCCTAATCTTCTTCAACCATAGAAAGAATCTGAACTCTTAAATAATGAAAATCAGGGTTGAGTAACAAATAATTTAAGTAGCAGTATGGAAACCACTCACAGTTTTTAGTATTAAAATAATGTGTTGGTAATTGGCCGATCAGACCACTAATTTCATTATTCTAAGAAAGGATCCAGGCATTAAATAGAAGAAAATGAAAGAATCACCAAAATAATTTCATATTTACAACCAGGTCCAAATAAATCCATGAAAGAAAGAACTTTAGAGAAATCCACAGGCAAAGGTTACACTATGTAAAATCTTGAATGAGATTCTGGTTGCTCAAGTAATGAAACAAAAGAATGAACTGCATTATTGGTGTATGATGTAAGATTAACAATTTACCCTTGGGAGAAGATTTGCTTTCAGCCACAAGAACTACAGACAACGTGAATACTAAAGGAAAGTTGTGGTGCTGGCATCAGAGCATATAAAATTAACATTTGGTGGCTCTACACATTTATGAGCTGATTATTTGTTAGCATGAGAAATGCTAATGAATTTCCCTTTTTATTCATTTGGTTATGCAAAGTTAATGTTAGTGGTGCAATACTTATGTTAAGGATTAAAATACAAGTATGACTAATTGAAGGTAATGCAAGATTCATTACTATAATGAATTCTTATATCAATTTTACATGTTTTAATGTAAAATCTATGAATATATAAGTAAAACTTTTATTTTTTCTTGTCATTAGACAGGTGTAGTATCAACAAAATAATCATCCATATCAGATTTAATTGTTAAGAATGGTTTCTGATATTTTCCCTTAAAGGATGTAACTTACGAAAATAACTTTTTCCGACCTCAGTTGCATATATATATATATATATATATATATATATATATATATATATATATATATATATATATATATATATATATATATATATATATATATATATATATATATATATATATATATATATATATATATATATATATATATATATATATATATATATATATATATATATATATATATTCTTTCTTTCCCTTGCTGCCTTTTCATGGATCTTGCCCGCGGATTTAGGTTTTCCGTTTTCTTAGTATATCCACGAAATGCACACAAAACGGGAGTGATTGATGAGCTGACACCATAGATTGATCTCAAATTATTAAGAGATATGATTATGTTAGAGATCAATGCATGACACGAGAAACAAAGACGTCCCCAAATTAACATCCCTTGCTACTCCCTCTAATGTCATTATATTTTCCCATGAAATGGTATGAAATGCAAATGCATGATATTGCATACAACAATCGTGCCACCAACAATCAAGGAGGCAGCTAGAGAACAAAGCAGATCGATCGCTGCTATAGGTATTTATGCTAGCGTATTTTGACAAGGCAAGCAAAAATACCGGAGAAATCAACAGAAAAGGGGGGAGGTATAGTTCCTCTAGCCCCTCCAGAAATTATGGCTCTGCATGGACCAGAGATTCAAACATTTTTTGCTACACCCCAGAATGTTGTGTCGATGATCCAGATTTATCTTGCGATCTCCAGATATTTGTAATGTTTACGAACGACTGCCTCATCATCATGACCATCCGTGGCTGCAACGGCGCTCAGCCGTAACTAATCCCTACCGTGATGACTGAACGACAAGCTCAAAACAACTGATAGCATCTACCACTGACGGGGCTCCAGAGTCCGTGGTCCCACAGTCTGACTGGCCCTCTAAAACACTCCAGAAGAGAGAGAGATCGTCTAGGTCTAGAGACCGCCGCCGCGGTTCCGTAGACTGCCAAGCCCACGAAAACACTGAAGAAGGACTTCACATAGTTACGTGAATCAAGGAAAACTAATATATACCCCACAAGAAAACTTACCTACGTCGATATCCCCCACGACTATATATTTTTTTTTATTGTGCAATTTGCGTGAACGATGGCAAATCAAGCAGGTTAGTGTGATTATGGTTAAGTTACTTTGCTGTACGGAAATGTTCACAGGCCCCTTGACATCGTGTCTGCTGAAGCCACGCTCAATCTGATCCTTTCAATGTCATCAACCAGCACTAATATAGAGTCTTAGTTATTCCAGTTAATATGCAGGAGTAGGCATGGTTTTTGAAGTGTGTTAAGGCAAATTCACTCAGTATCACAAATATTCTGCTGCATAATTACCAAGATATAATTCACCATATTAAGAAGTGATAGGCTACTATCTGGGGGTTAAGGGGGTGGAGCCCCCTGTTACAAAGTGTGGGGGGTTGAAGGGGGCAGGGTCTGCCGCAGGGATTATACTTCCAATATAATTACCCCCCAAAAAAATTATGGTTAATCTAGCTAACTACTGCTTCTAATATACCAAAAAAAATAGTGTCATAATACTAACATGCCTACTTCTGCTGCATAATATCCTTTAATTCATTAAAGGTTTGATATAATTTAGCACTATATATTAGTTACCGTACTATAGACTTCCATGGGCTTCATAATGATCTAACTTGATCCTAATGCCTGCCTCAATGTCAATGATCTACTCAAAAAAAAATTAAAGAAAAATTCTTACTCAAAGACAAAACATTATCTTCTGTGGCATAATAGTATAAATAATATCAATAGTCTAGAGATAAGCATTCTGATGAATCATCCATGCTTTAGTAAGCTGTTAATTAATCAATCAATTGGATTATAAAACTGCATACCTTTAATTTTAAAAGCTACTTTACTCTCCCTGTACTCCAGCAGAGCCTGTGCTGGCTGGTGTGGGGCACACAATATTGGTGCTATCTGGGAAAGGTGGTGTTGGAAAGAGCACAGCCACAGTTCAGCTTGCTGCCACCCTCAGGGCAAAGGGTCACTCTGTCGGGGTGCTGGACATTGACCTGTGCGGCCCCTCAATACCCCGCATGCTGGGTGCTGAGGGACGGGATGTGCTGACCACTCCTGAAGGGTGAGACATTGCTGGGTAATAATTATGAGATGGAAATGAAAGTGCTATATAACATGACTCATGCTTAACTAACCCTCAGTATCGATAATGTAAAGTAGAGAAAGTGGGTAAACATTTTAGATGGAAGGTGACTGAAAGGTTCAGTAAAAGAAAGTGTCTTGAAAGGCTTTGAGAATGTTTGAGGTAAATTGCAAGAGATCATAAAGTAAAAATAAAAAATACTGAATGTAAGAAATTACCATGTCTGTTCACCTCATGAAAGGATAAAAATGTTTCCATGATAGAAGGAAGAAGTGAGGAGATAGGAAAATCAACACTCATTAAAAGGGAAAATAGCTGTAATTAAACTGTGACATTATTAGTGGGCATCATTTTTGTTATCCCTACTATTACTGACTCCATCCATATGACTATTATGACTTATTCTATACAAAAAATAGTTGATGGAGGTCCCAGTTCACACTCAGCCTCATGTATAAATGGAGCTATGTATCTGGATTGCCTCTTGTGAGAAACAGAAATGTACACTGAATCTCCATATCTTGGAGATAAGTAACTGTTGTGAAAACTAAAAAGAAATTGTTAACATTGTATTTTTATTCCTTGTGTTATAAAAATTAATCAGAAAATGTTGTGTAGGCAATTAAGCATAATATTTCATAACATAATATTTCAGAAAATGGATTCCAGTGACCATAGATGAAGAAAAACGATTAAGTGTCATATCCATTGCTTTCTTTTTGGACTCCAAGAGTGATGCCATCATCTGGAGAGGACCAAAGAAAAATGGTGAGATATTTGTACCCTAGTGCAGAATAAATAAAAATGTGTCTTCATGTTCAAGATTTTTTAAATTTATTTCTCTGTTAAAAGAAAAAAAAGTCTTATCCAAATATTTACTTATTTATTCTTATAATTATTATATTCATACATTTTATTTTCTTCTTTTCTTTCTTTTTTTTTAGTTATTCTATTAACACCTACCAGACAGCAGTGGCTTTTTATGTCTTCACTTTTCATGTTTTCATCTATTCCTTGTTATTACAATTAAAAAAATACACTTATTTCACAAGCCAGTTTTGAGTAAGTAGTAAATTCTTTTCTCTCATGTACTGAGAAATCTTCCCCTTCCCTCACCCTGAACAGCTATGATCAAACAGTTGCTGACAAGTGTTGCTTGGAATGTCGACTACCTGATTATTGACACCCCCCCAGGCACATCCGATGAGCACATCTCACTCATGGAGAACATAAGGTAAATGTGTGTGTGTGTGTGATTATAATTCATAGTGTACAGGCTTTGAATCATATACATTGTATCCCACTTCTATATTCATATTTATCAATTTTATCCTTAAGCTCATGAATGCTCCTTGCTTGAAGCTGCTGTACAGTACTGTATTTAAGGGGCTTACATATAATACTATAAAGTCCTTAAGGGGCTTATGTATGTCAGTGTATATGAATTGTTCCTCTGATGCCTTATGAAGAAGTAATTTACTGAAAGTAACTACAACTGGTGGCATCATAAAAGTGGAATAAGGTTGCACTTCCTATTGTTTGGTATATAGTCCTATAGAGTAATTTAAAACAAATTCCTCCACCTCCAGCAAGATGTTTCTTAAGGACTTGACTCAATTCCTTAGCAGTCATTTGTGTTGTCATTACCGTCAGTTACACATACACTTGTTAGAAATTACTCCACTTGCATTTGTTACAGGTTCAAAGGCAAAACACCTGGTTTGGATCATATATTAGGTTCTTTGCTATGCAATCTTTGTTAATCTTTCAAACCATGCATTTCTTCCTTTGGGAAGAGTTAAGAAGGTTCATCTCTGTCCTTGCCACAGGGAAGCACCTGTGATGGGTGCTGTGCTGATCACTACACCTCAAATGGTCGCAGTGGATGATGTCACAAGGGAACTCACTTTCTGCAAACGAACAGGGATCAATGTCCTTGGCATTATTGAAAACATGTCAGGCTTCATCTGTCCTACTTGTTCTGTGAGTTGGTTGCAGCCCTTTTATTTATCTGCATGTTTATTACCAAATTTTGCCTGTTTCTTCATCCAGGAATTTCTTCCAGAGAGGGCATTAAAACCTAACAATTCCTTGCCAGTCTCATACACCTTTCCTTTGTCTGTATGATTATTTTAACTTTTTTTTTCTTCTTTTTAAATATAATTTATTTTTACAGACTCATGTCATTACTCTAGTAGAATCTCTTTTTTTACATGCTACTCTTTTTTACCCTCTTCTTACTATGGTGGATGATTTTTTCTTATATATACTGTATTGAAGGGGGTGGATCAGTTACATGTTAAGTCGTGTTTGCAGCAAGCAATGAGGGAGAAAAATTGAAGGTGACAAAATGTCACCTGTGCTGAGACTATGTTATATGGCCTGATTCTTACTGTGTTTACTTTTCACCTTTCTGATTAGCTTCTTTATGATTTGTGGTTCAGATTATGCACATATTTCATAAAGATCACAAGAGGAAGAGTAAAACTGATAGTCATGGAATAAATCAAACAACTTTTAATCATAAACACTTAAATATAAGTAACATATCCCTAGACTGAGATACACGGAGAACGATTTTGTCTTCACCCTTGTGAGAGTTTATAGAAAGGCAGGGGATCGAATGTATAGACAAGATATATGAAAGTTTTAAAAATATTTACTCATTTACTTGTCAGAATGCATTAAAACAGGCTACTGAATAGACTTTGAGAGTTAAAAGAAAAGGCAAATAGATATACAAGAGCTTTGGAAATATTTAGTCAGTGTTTGTCAGAATGTATTAAACTAGGCTAATGAATAATTCTTTTAGGCTGTGAGTTAACAGAAAAGGCAAATAGATATATGAAATCTTTGAAAATATTTAGTCAGTGTTTAGTTGTCAGACTTTATGTAAATAGGCTAATGAATCATTCTTTTGGGCTAGGAGTGCAGTAACATCCTGGCCAGTGGGGGCGGGCAGCAGCTTGCTGAAAAGTCTGGCATCACCTTCTTGGGGAGCATCCCTATTGACCCAACACTTTCTCGCTGCACTGAGGAGGGATTAAACTACATTGATAAATTTGCAAACTCTCCAATCAGCCAGATATATCACACTATTGTCACAAAACTGACAAGACAAACAGATGAAGAAATGGAGGTGGAAAAATAACAAGAAGTATTTTCTTTTGTAGAAGAGACCATCAGGTGATCTACTTTTTGCTTATATTTTTATGTATATTTTCATCACTCATGTTATTTGAAAATTTAGCAATCAGTCTATCACATGCCTGAATACTTTAAATCATTATGCATATAAAAAAAAAATCTTTTCTTGAGCTCCTTATCCTTATGATGTTTAAGGCATCCTTGGTGTTGTGAAGGTACTTAGAAAATTGGTCTTTTTACTTCCACTTTCAGTCACCGAGAAATAATTGTCATGAGTAGGCATCACCATTGTTTGGAGCTTTTATTGTACATGCCAAGAAGTTGTTCTGCTGAAGATGCTTTCTATAGATAATGGATTATTGTTACAAGCTCTTATATTGTGGCTATGGTATTTGAATATAAAAATATGAAATGATCTATAATCTGATCGTTTTCTTATAAATTTTCCCCCAAAGGGGTGGCCATGGCAGTCTCCAATTTTCTCTGTTTCAGCATCCCCTAGCCTTTCAACTCTCCAATACTAGTTCACTCTATTGACCCATTCACTGGTGGTTTCACCCTGACACTACCTCTCTCAATCCTGCCTTCATTCATTTTCATCACATGTCTGAACCATCTGAGAACACCATCCTTGGGGTTGTTAAATGTGATTTATCTGGATATGTCCTAAATTAATGTGCCACAATCTGCATTTGGGGAATTTTTGAAAATTCCCCAAAATGTATGAAATTTCAGCTTCCACCACTAATTTCTCCAAAAAATTATTAAACATTTATTAAACTCCCTAGCCTGTAATGATGAGAGAGAAGGGTGACAGCTGCTTTGACCTAGACTCAGTTGTGATTCTTATGTCTATAAGTCCTGTATCAAGTTGTTGGGTCGGTTGATTATGGGTACCTAGGGAAGGGAAAACTGCGGTAACCTGGATGTCACATCTGCCATATCTTCGTAGGCAATGGGTTCTTAATCACCATAGGCTCAAGGGTCAATGAAACAGATGAGCACTAATGCAATGCACAGCTGTAGTGTTTGCCCCCACCTTTATTTTAACCTATCTTTATCTCCAATGCCTTGTCCCCTCACCAGAACGTTCCTCAAAAGTGGTGACCACAGCATAAGTATCTCTAATTTTCCCAGTTCTGGCACTCCCTCTCAACACATTCAATCCCCTGCCTGCCAACTATCTTTCTCTCCAACACTCGTACACTACTGATCCACTTCCCTGATATGCTCTCTTTCTATCCTGCCCCTATACACTCTTCAAAGTCATCTCCATTCATTTTTATCACATGTCCAAACCATCTGAGGAGTACTGTTTCATCCATTCAACCACTCAACAATCCACTCATTTCACTACATAGACAAGATGATAAGCTCTGATCCACCCCAGGTTGGAGTATGCAGCAGAAGTGAATTAATAACAACAGTAATTTGCTAACAGATTATGCACTTACACAATTCATTCATGCAGTCTAATTTACACCTACAATCTAGATAATAACAATAGTTTAAAAGTATAGAAACATCATCTATTTTTTTACATGTATTCCTGTAGTACCTTTGTGTGCAACATCATAATGCTCTCCTACTTACTAAAATCTACCTCTTACACACCTAATATTAGGATCTCATGCAGATATCTCTGAATCCACTCATCATGCAATCAATCTGGTACCAGTGTGTGTCAGAGGGACTGTCTGAAAGATTAAAAGTTCCAAGCTGACTTGCTAATTGCTTACTCGGTGTAAAAGACTCCATCTTTAAGACAGAGGAATGTACTGGTGTTTCAACAATTGGAATTATATCTTCCTTGAATATTTTGACAGGAGTTTCTAAAATGGGTCTGTTATAAGCAGACTCAGAATTCCTGATCAAACTAATAGGAAACATGTTATTTTTGCCATAGTCTTTTAATGCCATGACTCCAGAATCAGATTCCTTGTACTCTTGGAAGGTGGAATGCATTGAATCTTGGTTACCAGAATAAAACTGGGGTATGCTTGGAGAGTTGAGGTACAAGGACCTTTTTATTCCAAGCTTATGCAATGTATTGCACTGTAATGTAATACCAGAACCCACAGTGGGAGTAAGGTCCATTGAGGCAGTTAATCTTGAGTGCTGAACATTTATTTCCACTACTGTTGCTCTGTGATTTTGAAAATACTCAGGGCGGGGAATCAGGCTGGTGGCAGGGCTATCATTTCCTCTTGCTGTGGTGGTTTGGGTGTCAGGCTGTGAACTGCAAGATTTCTGCATCATCACCCATATTCGCTGAACACCACAAGGGCGATTCATAACTTTTAAAAGGGCCTCATTTGTAACAAGTGTCCTGAAATGGGAGGAAAAACAAGGCTGAAGTTACTTTTGTTATGTGAAACCAGTAAACTGCCTAGAGGTAAACCAAATAAAACAATAAATGGGCAACTCTTTGTAAACTAATAAAAGAAGACTATAAGATATTCAAGGACTACAGCATACAATAAACCTATAAGGTGAATAACATAAAATTACCTCTAAAAATTCCCTTTGAAATGTGGGCTGAGAGTCACTTTGAGCTTGCAGCCACAGTAACACAGGCTTTTGGTTAAGTTTTACCTTTAACCAGCTTCTCTGGCTTTCAAAGGTAGAACTGTATATTTTGATGTGTAAGATTGTATAAGATACACCCCACTTTTTTAGGCTATCTTTGATGGAAAAAAAAAAAAAATTAACTAACAGTGAACATATGTGCAGGGGGGAGGGGGGTAGCCTAGAGTCTTGTAATTCCTTTTGGGAGGGTCTTCTGTTAAAAGATGTTGATTAATGCAGAGTAGAGTCATTACCATTGGAGTGAGTAGGACGGTTTGCTTTGGAAAGAAGAGGTGTCTTGATACTCCCCTATTGAAAGAGTTCAAGTTATAGGTAGGAGGAAATACAGACAAAAGTTTACTAGTGAAAGTGATGAAGGAATGAAGATATTGGTTAAATCTTGCATTAAGACTGGATATATAGTATGGGGATGAGCTAGAGTAGAGAGCTGTGTACAATGGGACCGTAGGAGTGGTGGAAGTATGCAGTTAACAAGTTCAGAAGAGCAGTCAGCATGATATCATTAGAAGATAGAGAGGTAACATTGCAGTGGAATTTGAGAGTCAGAAGACTGTCAGTATGAGGTGAGTTGATGAGATAAAGAGCTTTTAATGTTTGGTTAAAAGCTCATGATAAGTTTCAGATTTGGCAACCTAGCACTATGCCCTTTTGCAAGCAACAAAACTAGTTGCTTTCAGACTAAAGGTGCTGATTGTGCCATGCACTCACTTACCTACGCACCTTTCTCATGCCCTTGCAGAAACTGGAGATATATTATATTTTTTGCTTGCCATCATATAAATTATAGAACATCAGTTGTCTGATGCTGTGGTCAGTAATTTTAATTATTTGAAAAAATATTCAAGGAAACTAAAGGGGAATGGTGATTGTTTGACAGTGTTCTCCATCATCCCCAAGGAGTCTTAAACCTTAAAATGTAGAGGTTGGGATTTTATACCCAGTATTGAAGACAACACCTAATATGGGGCTTATTTTTTGTGTGGGTTACATTATGTGTAGGCAAGTCCAGTTGGAGGGAAGATGCAGCAATGCCTTACCTGAAAAGTTGTACTCCAGTCTGTTGTCCCCTGGGAAGCTGTGTACTAGACTGAGTACTGAAGCTATCAGGTAGCCTGATGAAAAATATCTCTCGGCCTGTCATCACTGAGCTTCCAAGAATTATGTTGAGCCCTTGAACAGCACCACTTTTGAGTTCATTGCATATACTCTGTAACAATACCACATTGACAGCAATGAATAAGATAATCAACCTGTGGGGACCACCAAAACACACATCAAACTGGCTAGCTGAGCTTGTGGCACTTCTGGACTGACTGGCTACATAATCAACTCAGTGTTTGCTCTCTCCAGATACATTTGTAATATCTCACTAATTAGCTTCTTATTACAGACAGATGAGAAGACAAATGTTACATGTTTGTAAATTAGAATTGTAACTGATATAATGAGTATAAAATCACATTCTATTTCTACCTTGATACATGAAAGTGATAAATCCTTCTTGACTACAGTATATATCCATATTAAGTGCCACTTAGAACTGTTGTATGCAATAAGTATATGGTCACTTACCTCTTTTATAGAATTGAAATTCTGCAGAAACTTTTCTGCTTTATTAAGCCACTGTTGTCTCTTTCTCCGTAACTTTTGTTTCAGTATCTCTTTCTTTCTGGATACCTGAAAAAGAGCAAAATGTTCTGCTACATATATTTAGAAGAGTAGGAATGTATACCTGAGGAAAAGCATACCAAATTCATGTTTAAAAAACACTGATCTGTAGGTTTTAAAACAGTTATATATTAAATTTCCTCCATGTCTCATGTCTGAACTTGTTTGCCAACAACAGCTTAGGTTTTAAATACAGATGATTACCATGTCTTGGGGTGGTGGGGTGTCAGCAGCCTCTTCCTGGTGGGCTTGGCTCTGCATCCTTACCTCACGCACCAGAGCATCAAAGGGGACAGGAATCTGACAGCGCTGATACAAAATATACTTCATCAAGTCCTCTATTATCCCCATGCATGATGAAACTGAGAGAACTGTGTCTGCTTTCACATTTATAGTAATAGGCTCCTTAGTCTTCCTCCTCCTTTGTGGCATTGCAGTTGGTGGTTCCATGTCTGGGGGAGCAAGGGCAGCTCGGTTATGATGTGTTCCAAGTTTCAGAGGCTTATTCAAACATCATAATCTGCATGTGTGACAGTAACTGGCATAACAAAATTTATAGTAGCTGAAAGGATGTACAAACGAAAGAAAACTTCATTGTGTTCCTCTTATAGTAGCAGAAGGGATGTACAAATGAAAAGAAACTTCATTGTGTTGAAGAGGTTGCTGACCATTAACCTTATTATTTTTTTACCATTTAATGTTGATGAGGTTTCAGGCCCCGCTCCACTGCTAGTGCAGCGTTCTGCAAGGGCCATCAACAATTACGATGTTAGCCTTGATAATAATCCTTGATGTACTTAATTCAAAACGTTGTATTGAGTGAGTGAGTCTTGATTGCTTTCATGAATAGCCTACTGATGTCCTTTTAATAAACTTGGCATCATCATACTCACTTGGCCGTGTTTGGGTCTGCACTAAATTATTTCCAACTCACTGAACATAAAACACACACTTTGTCTTTGAGTATAAACACCAATTAATAGCCATGATCGGTAATGTTACGAATTCTTTCAATTTCAGTCAAAAGTACTACACAACACTGGTCATTCGCTGAGTGGTAGATTTCAGGCTTCTCGTACCTTACATAATTTATGCATTTCTTCTCAGCCACGGAGCACTCCTTTGATTTATGATCGCTAGCGCATTTGAAACATTTTGGGGCTTCTCCATTGGTCTTGGCAGTACAGTTGGCCTCAAGATGGCCATATCTCTGACAATAGTAACATATATGCATGGTACCTGTCTCTCACTGTGTATATTCCCCATTCTACATAATTTCAACTTGTCATGATTCTTGTAAATCAGCTCTCTCACAGTTGGGTCACACCTCAACATGTAGTGCATTGTGCCGCCAGCTGCAGGCTTACTAAAAATCAGCTCAATCTTATGCTCAACACCCTGAATTGTGCATAAGAACTTATTGCGGTCCAAGATGGTCTCCTTTATTTTTTCCTTGGTCTCCTCTTTATGCACATTGCATATCATGATCTTTGGTTTCATCTTTCCAACACTCTTGTTACTAATTTGCTCAACAGACTCCAATTTTTGAGCAGCCTCAGCCCTTATGTTCTCATTATCAAAGCTCATGACAATATTATCTCCATTTGTGAATCTTGAATCAGTTATTTGAATGCCATTCAATACCTGGGAGACTTCATCCTTCATATCTGTTGCCTTATTTTCCTGGGTAGAAGCTTTCACAACTAGGAGATTCTTCTTCGCTTTCCTGTCTCTCTTCACCACCTCAGCCCACCTAAGATTTGCATTGTCTGCACAAACCACATCAGTAACTGATCCCAGCTCCTCTTGCACCTTCTCAGCCCTTGATTCAACTTCATCTTTAACCACAGATATTTCTTTAGATAATTCTTGCTTGAATTTATCCAATTTATCCACAATTTTGGTAGCCAGAGATGCTTTATGGAGGCATGGGGTGCAAATCCAATTAATTTTAGGTATATTATCCTGCTTAATTCCAGACAAATGAGCACACTTCACATGACACCATTTAGAACACAGACAGCATCCAATCCATTTCTCACCTGTGAAATCCTCACAATCGTAACACAAATCCCTCATGCCCTTGGCCCTGTCAGCCATGTCGACAAAGCACTTTGCACGTGGAGCAAGACACAACACATCCGATCACGACCACTCACTCACTCCCACAGTAGAGGAAGCAGCTTAAGGGCAAAAAACAAAAAAAGCCTCCAACCATTTACCATTGATGAGGTTTCAGGCCCTGCTCCTGTATGTTGCTTCTGTCCACCACAGCATGAACTGGGTGAATTCTGAATAAATACCCATTATTGTAGCGGGTTTTCCCTATAAGGATTAGAAGAACTTTTAATATCTTTCGCGGAAATAAAGGGTTTGAATGCCTACCTAGAGACAAGTAGACAAATAGATACATAAACTCTCAACTTTGTGAAGACGTTGGCTCCAGTGCTGATTGATTGTTTATTGTTGGAGGTATACAACAAAGGAGAAAGGAGGAACCTGCCATTTCAACTCCCAGGCAGTACATAATGTGATTGTGCAACTGCACCCAGAAACTACAATCTAGGAGTAAATGTGGGATACTTACACAACTAGTGAGACATATATGTAGGTAGCACCTTGAAAATAAAAATAAAAAAGGTACAAAGGTAGGGGCCAGGCACAAGGGGCTGCAACCACAAGCTACAATCTAAGAGCAAATATGAGATAAATAGAAGATGTCTTATAGTCGGTATAATTTCTTTTTATAGTCACCAGTGCATCGCTTGGCTGCCTATTTAGCTACAACATGAAAGCCTAATACTTCAAGATGCTTCAGTGTAGTTTGATGTTAGTAAATTAGCTAATGGTTGCCGACAAGTGGTGTCTGGGAGGTAAAAATTCCTCACCTCCTTGAAGTTCAGCCGCTGAAAATGTCGAAGTTTTCCAATTTTCAACGGGTCCTGTTTTGTCCTTTTTCTTTCCTCTCCTCCTCCTCCACTTCGTTTGTCTTATGATGAATCAAATAAATACAAGAAACGGATAGAGAAAGTGTAAATCTAAATCTATCAGCAAAATAGAAACAATATCAGTCAGTCAAAACTCTTTTTCAGTACGTACGAGAGAGCCATCTATTTTTTGTCAGTCTCTATTTCTAGCTTAGTGTTATTTTTCATTACCAAATTTTCAATAAAAGTCATCGGGAAATAAAAGTTGGCATCGTTTCTTCTTCTTCTTCTTCTTAACCTGTTCCGCTTTGTATAACGCTTCTTAGGGCCTTCTTCTCAACACTTCTATACTTCACACCATGCACTTAGTTACTTCACAGTGCACACTTATACACTTCACCCTGAACTGAGGTGTTTTTTCTGGTCTTTTCTTCCCCTGACTTTGCTTTTATATGTCCTTTTGTTAGTTTCCACTATTACACTTTTCTTTTCACTCCACTTTCATCGTTCAGTTCTCTTTTCCCAACAACACGCCAAGAAAATTTTTGTGAAAGGTATTAACTTCACTGCTTCCTCCTTAAAGTCATATATAGTCCTACATTGACTAAAAAAAAAGTGCCGTTGCAAAGTCAATGCTCGGCAGATGTAAACAAACAAAGGGACGACCCGCAGCAGAGCAAACTCATCCTCTCGACCTCAACCTTGAAGCATTAACAGGTAGTTTAGTAGTATTGACAGTAATAATAGTATGCACCTTCACAGAATTAAGAATACTATTGAAGCTCATGGACTATTGGCAGAAAGGCGCGTATTTCCCAAAATATAAGACAATTCTTTATGGGAGATGACGGTGCGTACTAGTGTTACGTAATATATGTGTTGTGCGGCGACGGCCTGATGAGCGAGCCTCCCATAACCCACTAAGCCAGTGGGGTACCTCTTTGGCCGACTCGATAAGGAGTGGCTCTCCCGTCACGCTGGTCGCGGGTTCAATCCCTGGCAGCCGGCGAATACCCTGATCTTGATTAATTTCTCGTGTTATTTCGATACACGCAGAGGCCGTGTTGAGAAATAGGAAGGATAGAAAATAAGCTCGTCGGGGCATTACATATGTATGTCTTTGTCCTTTAAAAACCAGCACATATATTGCAGATGAATATTTTAGGGTTATTATGAAAAGCATCTCTGCAGAATTACACAACTCAGGTGGTTTACAAATTTTTTTAATGATGGATTTTAATGTGCGAATCATCACCTTGGTCTTTTTTTTTTTTTTTTTTTTTTTTTTTTTTGGTAGTTCGTTGGGGATATACCCCAATGGAGGAAGGCGGAGCATGCCGCGCAACCACCCAGACAGCTGGTAGAGAGATACCCAATTCTTACAAGGAGGAGGCCCAACAACGGGGCTGAGGGTGTCGGAAAGAGCCCACCTTTCCACCCCCATGGTAACTGATAGGTCTTGAACCCATACGCACCAGCAGGCACCCTGCCGAAGCGGAAGGCTGAGACGCTACCACGGGACCACGGGAGTCCCCCCATACCTCAGTCATCAGTTCCATCGCAAATTGCTAGTTTCTGAGATTTGAATAGCTTATTTAGCTGTGATTAGGGTGTTATTTAGCTAGATAATTCTAATCTGGCTTATAGTGTAGATTTTGTCATTCTGAATTTAATTTGATTTATTTCTGCTTGCCACACTATGGCAGCTGGCCACAGGTCAGGTTTAGTTAGATTTAGTTGTTAAGTCAGGCAAGGTTAGATGTAAATTGTTTAGATTAGTTGATTTTTAACTGTTTACAATAAGTCTGTGATAGGTGTCTAGAACTCGAGGGACGAACAAGTCAACATGGAGGATTTTGAGTTTTCGACTGTTTCCGCTCGATGGAAGCATCATGCAACCCTCTGTGAACGTGAAAATGGGAAATCGGTCTTTATGGCCCAGTAGAAGGGTGGTGAGGTGGCGTGTTTTTGCCTGTCTGCAGATTGTATGTAGTCGGTTGTATAAGGGCTCTAAGGGCGAAAAGCACTAGTAAACTTCTTTAAACACATAAATATGGAAATTTTGTTTTGAAATTTAAGCTGGCTGTTAGTTACATCATGTTCTCTTAATTTTCCGTTTGAATTAAATCAGATAATAAACATGCATTAATAAAAAACACCCATATGTGTTTGTGTTTTTTTATAATTAACACAATTTCACACAAACACTGATTCCATCAAATTTGTCTAGCTGAAAACTCTCAGTGTGTTTTTCATTTTGTTTTTGCTATGCTTGACTTTGAAGGCCTTTAGCTCAAAACAACGTAATTGGCTTGTTCACCCCTTGAGCACTAGACGTCTCATATGCTTCACATCATGCCGTTTTGTTATTGTCATGCAGTCGAGACAGTGGCTCAACTCTGGTGCCAGCAGAGTCCACCATCATCGTTGTCTTGTGAGGGGAGAACTTGAGTGCTGATTTTTCTTCATTTCTGTATATTGTGCAAATGAGTCTTATTTTAGTTGTTTTAATTTGTTTACTATTAATTTGTGTTATTTGTTTCATGGAAATCACAAATTTTTGGATATGAGGATGTGGGAGGAGGAGACAAAAGAAATAGTGATTTGCCCCAGGAATGGTCAACAGATGTAATCAAAATGCATCAAAGCTTACTAGAAAAAAATTCTATAAAGTTAGAGGACACCGTTTGCAGGAAATTTACTGTGATAGGTTTCTAAATGACCTACATATTTGTAATACTATCTTTTAAATCATTGAGAAATTTTCATTTTTCACATGATAAATGTATATTCACACATATTCACCATAACATTTTCAACAATAAGTCGTCATTCTTGGATGGTCATATTCATCTGACTAAAACTGGTCAAAAGATAAGAATGAAAGTATTGTATCTTTTTGAGAGGGAGAAATATTTGCATACCGTCAGTGTCACCTAGCATCTGAAGATACATACTTAGATGTGAAGTTATTTCCATGACTGATAACAATTTTTATTTCCAGAATGGATTGCAAAGAAGAAATTCTTTTCACCAAAAGAATGCGAAATGCTACCAGGGAAATTCACGGTGTCAGTGATGCACTGATTAATGCTAAAATTGGTTTTGGTAAGTGATGCTAATTTCCTCCTCTCTAGTATATATCTATGGTATGAATGAAATCTTCATTTGTGTAATACAAGAAGAGGGAGATGTATATAAATGTATTAACCGTATTCATTTACCTGCCATCAGCCATGACAGCTGATAGTGTGTGGGCAGAAGGTCTCCTAGTCTTCTATGAGGTGTTCCAGTTCCTGGAGGGAGCCCTGGATCGCTATTCTCACACACTAGTCGGGGAAATGGACATTGCTGGCATTAGGAGAAAAGAAGCTTTTGAGAAAGTATGACATTTTTTATTGTGTTGAATTCTTTTGACACGTCTACATTGTATGATCATTTTTTGTTGCTAAAATTTTATTATGATACATTCAGCATATTTTTATGTTGAAAATTCTTCCATTATACAGTCAAACCTCGGTTTACAATTGCCATAGTTTACGAGCGTTTTGATTTGCAAGCAAAAAAATCTCTCAAAAAATGCCTAGGTTCACGAGCAGTGAATTTAAACGAACATCCTGTTTGTTCCTTCCTTTTTTTTTTTTTTTTTTTTTTTTTTTTTTTTTTTTTGTCGTCATCCCCCGGACACAGGCTATATGGAGGCTGTCAGGGTCAAGCGCGTATGTCACTCTGAGGAGGGATCGCAAACCCTTGCTGGGTGACGGCTCATGAAGGGGAGGGGAGGATGCCGATAGACCAACTCTATCGACTTACGCTTAGTCGACCAAGTCAGTCTTTCGACGAGAACTGGCGTGTCTCTTTGTACAAGTCGAAGACGTGAGCGTGGATTCCCTTTTTTCGCTGCAAGATGAGAGTGCTCTAAGTAGAAAACAGTGGGAATAGAGTCTCAATTGGGGCTGACACCTTGATCTAAAAAAATAAGGAAAGCAACATCCCCTTTCCAATACAGAACAAATCCATATTTTAAGGAACGGATGGCAAACATAAAATTTCTCTAGCCTGCTGTGACTGACAGCCGCTGCCCGCTGCTGGCTTGAGGAAGAAGGGAGAGATGTTATGATGCGTATTTTACATGTATTTCAGGACAACCCTTAACAAACATAACTTTATGGAGTGATTTTGTGGTTCACCGAAAAATGCGCTCACTACAGTTTTAAAATACGTACTGAATTTTATCTGCTTAACCATTCAGACAGCCAAATACAGAACAAATAGTATTCAGTATTTCAAGGAAAAGGCGGCAAGTTTGCAACCCGTAGAAATAGCATCTGTGCGCTCGCGTCATATTTTCAGGACTACAGTGTGTTTTCAGCACTACAGTGTGCGTTCTTTGTGCTTTAACAATGTCCCCCAGAAAGTTGGTTAAAAGGGATGATGCAGCAAAGAAGAAAACAGGAACGGCAGATATTATGCTCGCACTAGGAACGGGGGGGCGAGCCTCGGCAGCTTGTATGCCCTCCTGGCCGTGACTGACTCCCGTTCACCCTCCATCTCAGACGATATGATGGATTAGCTTCACGTTGGTGGTCAAATGTAGTTCCGGAGCCTTGAGAATGGGGAAACTGCTGCTGCTAATACCCGGTGCGAAGCCTACACCTCGAGCATAATTAGTGGTTGCAGGAGTCTCTGTAACAACCATAACACATTGATTTGTGTTTCATATTATTTATCATTGCTATTTCTTAGTAAAAGTACTTTAACACGTCCACTGCGACTGGCACAGATTTGGCTTTCACTGGTAGCCTGGTGACATATACTCCCAGGTCATTCTCTGCCTCTTTGGTGGATAGTTGAGTGTTTCCCATGTGGTATTGGTATGTTGGATATCCCCTCCCAAGGTGCATGACTTTACATTTTTCTTCATTGAATTGTAGCAGCCACTTTTTGTTCCATTCCTGTAGCTTGGTGAGGTCTTCTTGTAGGAAATCTGCAGTCAAGGGGTTAATTCTGTATAAAATAACATATAAAATGATATTTATATGAATATTTCTTTTGAGATATGGGACGCATTAATGGAATTTACATTAATTTCAATGGCGAAGTTCGTTTTGGTTTACGAGTGTTTTGGTGTGCGAGCAAGATTCTGAAACGAATTAACCGAGGTATGACTGTATATAAAATATTTAATGAAATTCTGCAATTTATGTACGTAAATCCATATATAAATATTTTATGTTCATATGACTGGGAAGTTTTATATATTCATAACATTTTCTAAGTTCACAGTAGTTACATTTAATACCACTAGACATCAAAATACAACTTTTTCCAGAAAGATAAGTAAACACAACTTTTTTCTGTCTGTTTGTAGCTTGTTTTTTCATGACCAATTAGGATTCAGAACATGAATTTGTGATCTTAGCATCAGGCAGTAACTTATGCTAATGTTTAAGTTAGACTGATAAACTTTGCCTACTTTATTAACAATGTAAGTATTAGGTCTCTAAGATGACGAATGAAATCATTATGCAAAAAGTTGATTCTTCCTGACCTGCGTACGAATAATAAACATGCATTCTCTGTACAGGTTCTATAATTTTTATTTAAGTCTTAAGTCATCAGTGGTGTATGTCATAATCATTGCTCATAGTCATTATACTGTAGCATAACATCAGTACTGTGCTATGCTGTGCTAGCAGCTACAAGATTTTTTTATTTTTTTTTAAGAAAAATATTCATGAATACTTTCATGAAGTGTCTGTATTTGCATTCATATTCTTAGAAATTCATTATCATATTTGAATACTTGACTCTTATCTTCACCTCAACCCTGCCACTCATTTTTATTACAGATTTTATAGGTCATAAAATTATTTTGCAGGACCTGACTTACTATTTAGGACCAGACTGGAAGAAAGGATATGCCCCAAGAGAAAGTGTATGCCAGTACTTGAAGCACCTGAAGAAGTTGGAAGCAGAAAATCCTTACCTCCTCTTGGCTTATGTTTATCACTTGTACATGGGGCTTCTTTCAGGGGGACAAATATTACGTCGCAAGAGAGCTCTTCTTCAAAAACTAAAATTCTCTAGAAAGGTAAAGTTCTAATTGCAGGTCATTATTTTGAATATATATCTATATATATATATATATATATATATATATATATAAATATATATATATATATATATATATATATCTATATATATATATTTATATATATATATATTTATTTGTATTTATATTTATTCATTCATTTAAGTAGTTAGTTATATTTTATGTTATTTTTTCTGAATATTAATATTACCACCTTTTTTGTAAACCTATCCTAGAAGTAAACTATTTTTTCAATTTGGAAAAATATATAAAATATATATAAATTTGCAGGAATCACTGGAGGGTCTAGCCGTAGTCGAAGTTGAAGGTTCTGTTGCCAAGATAAAGAAAGAGATGACAGATGCCATGAATCAGATTGCTGAAGCAGTTGATGAGGAGGTGCGACAAAGACTCTTAGAAGAAAGCAAAATGGTTTTCGTGCTCAATAACAACATGGTAAACTCTATTGAGGGTGCTGGTGCTGTGGTGACCTTCAAAGTTATCAAATTTGGAATCTGTGGTGCTTTAGTAATCATGCTTTTCACCTACATTAGAAAGCTTTGGACAGGCTAAGTCTATAAAAAAAATGTGATCCTTTCATAGTTATTTTATCTGGCATTGTTTTAGGAGTTTCATTAATGTTGGCATGAGTTGGTCAGTTCCTCCACTTACAATATCAGTGTTATTGAAACTGTTAAAGATTTCACTCCATATTTTTACATATTACATATTTTATATTCATATAGAACCCATTCAGACTTTATATGCAATTGCAGATTTATGAAACTAGTGTAGAATATGTATGGACTCTGGCTGTGTGTGGTAACTTATATCTGAGTAATAAGTGTGCCAACTTTTCAGGATGATCTGAATTTTATATTAAACTAATCATTTTTTTTTCTTTTGTTTTTATAACAAGACTGAATCATGTACTTGACTGTGGTTCATGCACATCTATGTTGGTCCTTCCAGCATTGCTATTCATGTGTTCTGAGCCCCAAACTACATCAGTCATGTGGATACAAGCCAAAGCGAATATTGGTGTTGATTCCTTAGATGGATCAATTGAACTCAGCCAAGGCTGAAACAGGACTAGTACAGCTAACTGGTATGATATGGAAGTGAAATCACCATGGAAATTGGGGAAGGTGGAAGCAGTATGGGTAAAGGAAGATGTAGGACCTAATGCTAGTTACACTTTCCTCCTGTATCAGGCAGCAATCCCCCTACTTACTGACTGCCACTAATCCCTGTATCCTCAAGGTGGCTGTTTCAAAACACTTTTGTATAAATTTCATACAAACCCATCAAATGCTTTATGATGGCTTCCAAATGATACTGCACCTACTTCCCAGTAAACATATCTTCAAGTTTGGAGGTGTTTATTCAACAGTTTATTTAAACAATGATACAAAGTTTCACATTATATTAATCATGTATGCATATTAGAGAAGTTATTTCATTTAACAATAATCAAAGTAGGCTGATTGTAATAACTCCACAGACAAATCAAACAAAAGTTTTGTGGTTTATTTTATTTGGTGCAATTTTCTTTGGGAAAGAAGGCAGCACAAGGACACAAAATGTACAGGCAATAAAAAGACCACAGTGGTGCTGCTCCTGCAAAGTGTTCAGAATAGTTCAAAATACAGAGGCCAAAATCATTTGGAGAGGTGTCTTGATACTCCCCTCTTGAAAGTGTTTAAGACAAGCAGGAAGAAATAAAAATACAGGAAGGCTGTTCCTTAGTTTACCAGCAAAAGGGATGAAAGAATGAAGATAATGGTTAACTCTTACATAAGGGATTTGGATAGTATAGGAATTAACAAGTAGAGTATTTAAGTGTTGTATGATTGTAAAAAAAATCTTAGTAAATATTCTTGCCTTCCCATTATTTTCAAACTGAATTCTGTCCTGACTGACATTGTAAATATGTACAGTGAATTTCTGTAATGAATTAACTTCAGAACTCCTGTTGTTTTCTGTAGTCCCTCAGTATTTAAAACTGAATATTCATTACAATTTCATTTACCAGTCCTTGGGGTAGGACTCTTCAGACTACTTGTGAGACCTCCATGTTGTAAATCCTCTTGTAATACATCTTTTAGTGCAAGGTGACAAGTCATATTAATCATATATGTGACCACTCAACCAATAAGGGTTTCAGTTAGAGAGAGGATCGAGTGCATAAATGACCCTGTAAACTGACCCAAATATGCGCAGGTGAACTGTTGTAGGTGTATTAGACTTTAATGTGAACCATTGCTAGGATTGTGCATGGGAGGGGGGATTTTGCCGGGACTACGGAGGAGGGGGGGGAGGGTCTGCCAATCGCTAATAAGGACAAATGCAATCTTTCTCTAAATTTCAAATAGGAATGTCCATGGTAGGGGCCAACTTTTCTCTTGGGAAAGCTTCGGGTCCTACTGCAGTCATGTAGCTACACCACCACGATAAAACACACACACATGGTGGAGTTGCCAGACACTCAAGGTTTACAATAGATGGCATTATCAGGGATTATTATACGTATTAATTTCTCCACTACCCCACCTCTGTTTCTCACAATACTCAACACCAAGCTTTCAGTATCGACAATGTTAAAAGATGGCGTTGGGAGTATTATTATGTCTTCAGTGTCAAGTATCGATACGTCCCGCGCCATTACGGGTCGAGTTCAACAGTTGACAGCGGGATCTTTAAAGGAATAACACGTGCACAAGACGCTCTGCTCAGTGCCATTAGTTAAGAACCTATTTCTCTGTCTACTGTGCTGAATAGGAAGCGCTTCGATGCCGTGCAGTGGCGCTATTTGAACAATGTTACGGTGAACGGGAGACTCGTGGGGAGGTGATGGTGGGTGCCCGCTGGCCAAGTTATCAGGGAGGACCACATTTCTTCTGTTGTTTCCCGGGAGACTTAAAGGTTAGTAGAAAAGGTATATGATAACAGGAAAGTAGTTAGTTGAGTAGGAAACGAGATACCGGCGCGTTTATAATACCGATCTGGGCCTGGCACAACCTCGGCCTGGCCATGGACTCTTATCACGACGGTTGATGGTAAACAAACACTTTTTTTTTTTATAGTATAGTCCTTTATACATGTGTGTAGGCTCAGTTTCTCGTAAGATTTAGAGGAATTAACGATTGGTCTTGACTTTCTTTGGAAATGATCGAGTAGGTTTTATTTATGACAGTTTTAGAGCTGCCAAACCCAGCCAAACAATTAATGGCGCCAGTTATGCTCGGCTCATGCTGCCCCCCAGAACTCATTCTTGATTCACTGGACGATTTCTTCTAGAGTCCGGGTTGATGACAGCAGGCCACTCGGCGGCGACTGAAGAATCCCAGGTGGTAGCGTGGGGATTCGAACCGACGTTGTCCATGGCGTGGTGAATGGGAGCCCAGCGCTAACCACTCAGCCACCGCCTACCCAGTGCGTGTTGTTTTGCGTAGACTGCGTGTTGTTTTGCGTAGACTCAGCCTCTCATACAGCTTATCTTGTGGGTCCCACAAGTATCTATGCTGCCTCACTTCTTCTAGTAATGCCACCTCGGCCTCCCGGCTTCAAATCTTGTTGTCTGTATGTCATTTCTTGTTTTATTGGCACCGACATGTCGTACCCAGCCGCCAGTCGGCAATACAAGACGGACATGCTCAGCTGCAGAGAACTTGCCGGCTCCCAGACCCAGACCAAAAATGCTGCCGAGCCCGTATTGCCAGCCGCGAATTGCCAGGTGTAAAGCCGCCTTTAGGCTGGCCCGCCTGTGTGTGTGTGTTAGCCTTTTGTTTGTGTTGTGTGAGTCGATCCGTTCGCCGTGTTTGGCGGTGTGTACGTTTGTATTTCACCAAGGCCTGATCACGAGTTGGACTCGAAATCGCCACCAAGTACCCTCCCGATTAGAGCAAGGCTCAATAGTCGATCTCTGGGTACTGCCAGGACCTCACACACCATACACCCCATACCCCTTGATCAAGGGGGAACACTAACCACTCCTAGTCGGCAGAAAAAAATCTGCTCGAACTTCTGCCTACCACGCCGCGAAGCCTGGCAGCGCAGCGCTATCGTAGCGCGCGCGCGCGTGTGTGTCTGTGTGTGTGTGTGTGTGTGTGATTGATTGATTGATAGTTTATTGTTGCAAGTAAACAACAAAGGAGAAGGGAGGAGCATGTCATCCCAACCCCCAGGCAGTACAGAGTATGATTATACAATTAAGGATACATGTAGAAGAAGCACCAGGAAACTAAAAAGACACAGTGTAGGGGACAGTCACCATAGTGAAACTCACCGAATGGATGAAGGCAAAGTCTCCTTGGATGAAGGGCAGGGTGTGTGGGCGGCTACATTTAAAGCAACGTTCCTCAGCTGGTCCGCCAGCCACACCCACCCACATGCGGTATATATAGCTGACCCCTTCCCCTTTGCATATTTTTATTGGCCACAGGTACGTTATCGTGCATGGTAACAACTCAGTAAATGAGCACGCACCATTAGTGTTGGGAAATAAGTTCAAAGTGTAGTAACTTTTTCGTCACTCGAAAAAAAAGAAAGAAAAACAGCGAGAACATTTTTTCTTTGAAAGAAGGAGCAATAAGTGGGCCGAGGTAAGGCCTCGAGTCTCGGAAAGGCTTGGCTGAGGCGGGGGAGTTTCCGTCCTGTTTACTCGAACCTTCCCTTTCCTCTACCGCTATTTTGAGGGCGCAGACAGGTAGGCTCTCAAAATATCACCTCCCAGAGTCCAGTCCCGTGGAGTTACTCTAAAACTTACTATCATATGAACGACATAATAGAAACTGAACGAAAAACAGAGAGGGGACATTTGTTGCTGTGAATATTTTTTTGCTTGTTTATTTGTTTTAATCTTACTCCATATTTTAAAGACGAAAATATTCATAAATTTGTATGTAATGTATTATACAGAGAAGTAAATAATTTTTGAATAAGAAGGACAGAAGAGGACAGATTCAGCCTGTCCTAACTGAAGCCTAACACATAAGTAGGCCTTATGCTTTTCCATATTTTTTTTCTTGGTCATCCTGTCTCCCCATTATCCCACAGAAAACACCAAATTACCCCACTTTGGACAATTTACCCCAGGTTGGGAACCCCTGTTTTAACTCGATATGTGTATATAACTATACCTAACTATAACTATAACTGTGTGTGTGTGTATATATATATATATATATATATATATATATATATATATATATATATATATATATATATATATATATATATATATATACAACCAATTAAAAAAAGCCCAGAGCTTCAAGTAGTAGACTACTTAGGAAGCGTTACAGTTAAACTGCTCCATAGACAGATGTGCCAGCACGAATTAATCAAGCTTCAGCTGCCTTTGGCCACTGAGATCCAAAATTAGAACTGCCACAAAAATTTCAGTGTACCACACTATATATAGCTCAATCTTAATTATATGACTGAAACATGGATACCATATAGGCCCCACATATGCTTAATATATATATATATATATATATATATATATATATATATATATATATAGATATAGATATAGATATAGATAGATAGATATATATATATATTTATTTATTTATTTATTTATTTATTTATTTATTTATTTTTTATACACCAACCTCGAGGATCATCTATATATGATGCCACCTACGTTGGCTCGGCCATGTCGCCGGACTCCCACCTAACCTGAATACCGAATCACAAGACAGCTCATGTATGTCCAACTTTTCGAGGGCACCCAGGCAGCAGGGACAAAAAAAAAAAAAAAAAAAAAAGAAAGAAAAAAAAAAAATATATATATATATATATATATATATATATATATATATATATTTATATATATATATATATATATATATATATATATATATATATATCCCAGAAATGCAATATACAGCCGTTATTGCTCAACCAACTGACCCAAGTCCGGCCTGCATGGCTCTAGCTGTCTGTCACCAACTTGTGATGCACCCTTGTGACCACATTTTCTAGTGTTCAAGTATTCGAGTGTTCCAGCTGTTCAACGATACCGAGACACCAGGGAGCAGTAGGAGCTTTATCGCCCTCAGGGAAGCACCCGTATCCTGCTGAATATGGCAAACTCTGTAGCTAAAGAATCGGCTTGAGTAGCCAACACATGCAGCCAACAACGACGACGACGATAATTCTCATCTCGTCGAGTTATATCAGTCATCCCACATTTCTTGAAGCAAAATTGTCATTGTACTACGATGGACTGCTAGAAGCAAGAGAGAGAGAGAGAGAGAGAGAGAGAGAGAGAGAGAGAAAACACACACACTATATTTCTATGTTTTTATTTATCTGTTTTCTTATTATGTGCTCTCTCTCTCTCTATCTATCTATCTATCTATCTCCGCCCCTTGCCATATATATATTTGGCAATGGCAGCAGCCCCGCCCTCAAGGAACAACTCGTCATTTAATTAGCACCGTCTGTGGTGGGCAAATCTGGGGACGCGCTCACCATAATCATCAATGAGAAGTATGTATGTGGCGGGGGGTGGGGTGGGGGTGGGGGGGTGAAATGGATGGTGTAGCATACCAAGAAGTGTATTGGCCTCTGAAAACCAGTCATGGAACCCATATTTTATTGTAATGGTTTATTTCTCAAAAACATTAGAGCCCATATATTGTCATGCCTATATTGAAGTCGTGTGGAGGAGCTTCATGTGAGGGATGTGTTATTTTTATGGTCGCCTTCGACACTAGCCCTTGGCTTTACCTCGTCCTGCCATTACTTTTCCCTCCCTTTCAAACCCCTCTTGAATACAAAGACATGACTTATTTTCATATAACTGTAGGCTATACCGTTTGAAATCTGTGAGTTAGCGCTTTCTGCCAAATGTTATCATTCATAAACCATACATTTATGAAATAGAAACGGGCGTGCGTGACTACTTGTGTGTGTGTGTGTGTGTGTGTGTGTGTGTGTGTGTGTGTTTTGGGTTGGCCCCTGACATGTACATAAGTTATAGAACCTATATTTTCACATTGCAATATAATTTTCGGGAGAATATGAAACCATGGCGAGTAGTTATCAAAAATATATATTTTATTGGTTAGCGGCACGTCACACTTAGGTCGTAATCAACTTCTATATAGACTCTGGACCCTGGCTGCAGGTGTTTTTTACAGCAAAGGGTATACACTATTTTTGGACGCTTTGATACTGCAAATGACCACAATCTTCATCGTGGAGCTTCAAGCAGGAGTATATTCTGCACCTTAGTCAACCTCCTCGACGGTGGGACCCCTCCCTGCTGAAGGACCGGCGCCGGGGCCGCCGCCTTGGCCGTGTATCTTGCTAGCCAACGGCCGCCACACCTGCTCGAGTTCTTTCGTCTGGTGCTCGAACTCCTCCTTCTCTGCCAGCTGATTGGCGTCCAACCAATTGAGCGTCTGTTCAGCCTTCTCTTCGATGGAGCGCTTTTCATCGGCCGAAAGCTTATCTGCCACCGAGGGCTCCGAGACGGCAGACTTGATGCTGAAGCAAAGTGCCTCGAGCCGGTTCTTAGCATCCACTCTCTCCCGTTGCTTGGAGTCTTCCTCCTGATATTGTTCGGCCTCGTTTACCATCCTCTCGATCTCGTCCTTGCTGAGCCGCCCCTTGTCATTGGTGATGGTGATCTTGTTCTCCTTGCCGGTGGACTTGTCTACGGCCGACACATTGAGGATGCCGTTGGCATCGATATCAAAAGTTACTTCGATCTGTGGCACTCCTCGCGGTGCCGGAGGGATGCCGCTCAGCTCAAACTTGCCCAGCAGGTTGTTGTCCTTGGTCATAGCTCTCTCACCCTCGTATACCTGGATTAGTACACCTGGTTGGTTGTCGGAGTAGGTGGTGAACACCTGTTGCTGCTTGGTAGGAATGGTTGTGTTACGCTTGATGAGTGCTGTCATCACTCCGCCAGCTGTCTCGATGCCCAGCGACAGCGGAGCCACATCCAGCAGGAGCAGGTCCTTCACACCCTCTGATTGGTCCCCTCTGAGGATGGCAGCCTGCACCGCGGCGCCGTACGCTACGGCCTCGTCGGGGTTGATGGACTTGTTGAGTTCTTTACCGTTAAATAAGTCCTGTAGCAGCTTCTGTATCTTGGGAATGCGTGTTGAGCCACCCACCAATACCAGCTCGTGGACGCTGCTCTTGTCCAGCTTGGCGTCCCTCAAAGCCTTCTCCACGGGCTCCAGCGTCCCACGGAACAAATCAGAGCACAGCTCCTCAAACCTGGCACGCGTGATGGACGTGTAGAAGTCAATGCCCTCGAACAGTGAGTCGATCTCCACGCTGGCCTGAGTAGAGGATGACAGAGTGCGCTTGGCCCGCTCACAGGCTGTTCTAAGTCGACGAACTGCTCTCTTGTTGGTTTTCAAGTCCTTCTTGAATTTGCGTTGGAACTCTTGAACAAAGTGGTTCACCATTCTGTTGTCGAAGTCCTCGCCCCCAAGGTGAGTGTCTCCGGCAGTAGACTTTACTTCGAATACTCCTTCGTCGATGCTGAGGATAGACACATCAAAAGTACCGCCGCCCAGATCGAAGATGAGGACGTTGCGCTCCCCGCGATCGCCCACCTTCTTGTCGAGACCGTAGGCGATGGCGGCGGCCGTCGGCTCGTTGATGATCCTGAGCACATTGATGCCGGAGATGGTGCCGGCGTCCTTAGTGGCCTGCCGCTGCGAGTCGTTGAAGTATGCGGGCACAGTGACCACGGCGTCCTTTACGCTGCGGCCCAGAAACGCCTCTGCCGTCTCTTTCATCTTGGTCAGCACCATTGAAGAGATCTCTTCAGGATTGAAGGTCTTGGACTCGCCCTTGTATTCCACTTTCACCTTGGGCTTGCCGCCCTCGTTCACCACTGCGAACGGCCAGTGCTTCATGTCGCTCTGTACTGAAGGTTCATCAAACTTGCGGCCGATGAGTCGTTTAGCATCAAACACAGTGTTGCTGGGATTCATGGCCACCTGTGAAGATTAAGCGGACCGTCAGTGTGCATTGTAATGTACTAGCACTACTTTTATGGGAAAGGAAAATATCTCAGTATTGGAGTACATAAAGATGAAGGGAATGTCTCTGTGGGGGCCTGGAAGGGGTGGTGATAACGAAGTGACTGCCGAGGTGTAACGAATGCCAGAGGAAGAGTGTAACTGAGAGGCATGTGGACCTAAAAGCATCTCATCTCTAGTTTGTGGGTACACCTGGTGGCGTGATGATTAAGGGGAGAAGATATATGTAGGATTGACGCAGCAGCGCAGGAGCAGGTAAGGGGAGTTGGGTAGAGGAGGGTACAAGGGGAAGGGGGGGAAGATGCGTTGTATGGAAATATATATAGGGTGCAATGAAGGATTGAACACAAAATCAGAACTGAAATGGGGGAAGGGGGCAGAAGTGTTGGGGAATGGAGTCAAACAGGGGCGAAAAAATAGGTGTCTTGGGTCAGAAAACTCACCTGGTTCTTGGCGGCGTCACCGATGAGTCGCTCTGTGTCAGTGAATGCCACGTAGGAAGGCGTGGTTCTGTTGCCCTGGTCGTTGGCGATGATCTCCACCTTTCCGTGCTGGAAGACAGCCACGCACGAGTACGTGGTGCCCAGGTCGATTCCGATAGCCGGAGCTGACATCCTGTAGTGGTGGACAGACATGGGGTCAGCTCTGGACTGGACATTTGGAATTGATTTAGAAAATTGAACTGAATTTTCTGTTACGTTTTGGTTCAAGTAGGATATACCAGATAGCTTGAGGCACACAGATTTTGATGGTTTCAAGAGGCCTCAGTACGGGTCGTGAGTTGAAGCTGAGTTAAAGCTGGGAAGCCTTTAAGGAAAGTTTGAAGGATTCTAATTCAGGTATAATTGGGCGAGAGGGATGGAGCTGCTGTTCTTTTACTTATACCGACTGGTGTATCTTAATTCTATGTGATGATATGAATAATTCAAGAATGAATTTTGCATGAATAATGTCAACTTTAGTGTTTCAAGCTCACTGTGTTTATAAGATGAACCTAATAATTAATGCAGCAGTAGCTACTTACTCTTCGTGTGTTTGTGATTAGGTTCCCAGGAGACTCAAACCACCTGTAGAATCGGCACTGTCAAGTGTTGTACTGACGGGGGCGGCGTCCCCGCACCTAATATAAGCGGCAGGCGCGGGTGTGGAAGATGCTAGAACACATGAGGGGGTGACGTAAACGTTCCTCCTGGGAGAGTTTATTAATAGAACATTTGGCTCGGCGGATTATTACGCAAAAAACTGTAGTTAAAGCAATGATTCACAGGACCCGTGCTCGATATATGAATGGAAATCTCCAGAAATTACCTCGAAAAAGACGAATTTTGTAGCACTTTCAATAGTAAGGGTAATCAAGTTGGGACTTTTAACATGTGAACCTTGCATTAGATTCAAAATGGTGAGGTTGACTCGTCAGCTGATATATATATATATATATATATATAGATATATATATATATATATATATATATATATATATATATATATATATATATATGCTGCCTATAGCGCCGGTAGGCTCTCCTGAGGGTCCTGCAGCTGGTTGATAGCGCGAGGAGAAATTTTGAGTGGTTCCCGTGATTAATAACTTGCTTGGCCTGTGCTGTCCTCCGGTACTCTTACGGACCGAAGTAGCTGCAATTAGGGTTGATTGAAGATATCGACTGCATTTGGGTACCTATGGACTGATGTGTCTGAATTTAGGGTCGATTGAAAATCTCTGCAGCATGTGGGTAATCTTCCAGCACTCAGCGAAGTTGAATATTGTCAGCGTCTTGTGCGACCTGAACCCACGCTTGAACCATGGCTTGAACCCTGTCTCGGGATTACCACGTCCGCTCGCAGACCACCCGGCCACCGTCATCCTCATATATATATATATATATATATATATATATATATATATATATATATATATATATATATATATATATATATATAGCGCAATAGGGACCACAAACTCTAGTCGCAGTCCGCGTTGTAAACTTTTAGAAATAGCATCCGTGCGCTCGTGTCATGTTTTCAGCACTACAGTGTGAGTTCTTTGTGCTTTAACAATGTCCCCCAGGAAGATGGTTAATAGGGATGGTGCTTCAAAGAAGAAAACAGGAACGGTGGATACTGTGCTCACAACAGGAACGGGGGGCGATCCTTGGCTGCTTGTATGCCCTCCTGGCCCGTTCACCCTCCATCTAGAACGATACGTCAGGTTAGCTTCACGTTGGTGGTCGAACGTAGTTCTGGTGCCGTGAGAATAGGGAAACTGCGGCTGCTAAACCCCGGGGCGGAGCCTCCTGGAGGGTAGCTAGTGGCTGCGGGAGTCTTCGTAACAACCGTAAAACGTTGATTTGTTTCATATTCCGCCCACAGGGCCACTGGGACCTGCCTGGGCTGGTGGCCTGGTTCATTAACAATAATGTTCTTTCAGCTGTGATTAGTGAGTATCCTGCATTTGCCTCTAGATTGTAGTCCGTATGTACAGTCCCTTATGTCTGCTCCCTTGACTACATCAAGGCCTTTATTTTTTTAGCACTTGTCCCCTACCATTGTATCTTTTTAGTTTCCTGGTGCTACTTACACATGTATCCTTAGTTGTATAATCACACTCTGTACTGCCTGGGGGTTGGGATGGCATGCTCCTCCCTTCTCCTTTGTTGTTTTACTTGCAACAATAAACTATCAATCAATCAGTCAATCAATCATATTATTTATCATTGCTATTTGTTAGTAAAGTTATTTTAATTCTGTAAAAAATAACATATAAAATGGGGAAATTGGGACATATCATGAATGGCAGAAGTGTGAGCATGGAGGTATAGAGGGATTTGAGAAATGCAATAATTGTACTAACCCTCACATATGCAAGCGAAACATGGGCCCGGAATGAAAGTCAGAGGTCTAGAGTGCAGGCAGTGGAAATTAGTTATTTGAGGAGTGCATGTGGGGTGAGTAGAATGGATGGAATGAGTAATGAAAGTGTGTATGAGTGTTTTGGAATGTGTCACATGGGTGAAGGAAAGAAGTGTGGAGTGGTAGAAGAAGTGAAGCGACAGACTTTAAAGTGGTTTGGTCACATGGAGTGAATGGAGGAGAGTAAGATGACCAGGAGGGTGTATGTGAGTGAGATAGAGGGAGGGAATGTTAGAGGACGACCTCCAGTGAAATGGAGGAATAGGGTGCAGGAGTACGTTAGGGAGACGGGTGAAAGATCCTTGAGAAACTTTGAGCAGGTAAGGAGGGAGTGTATGAATAGAGAAAGATGGAAACTCTTCTGTCGTGGCCATCCCCTGGTGGGAGCTCCTAGGAGCAGGCGTCAATGAAATGATGATGATGATAGAAATTAGTTTTGGTTTACGAGTGTTTTGGTGTGCGAGCAAAATTCTGAAACTAATTAAACTCGAAAACCGAGGCTTGACTGTATATATATTAATGTAATATACATTACAAAAAAAAAAAAAATAATAATAATTCCATGTAACTACATACAGTCCTTAAGTATCTACTTTTCATTCTAAGGAAAATAAGATAGTTTGTAGACAGGTAAGCTTTTCTTCAAGTGCATACACAACTGTTGAGGGAAATAATATAACATCAAGTAACTTCACTTCCTATACTGGCCAAGGCAAGCGTCCAGAGTCTGGGTAAGATGGTCAGAGAATAAATAGCTTGCCCATTGAAATGGGCTACACAACCTATTAGAAGCCATTCTGCCCTGCATCTGTATCTCCAAACCTCATGCATTCTGTCCAGATCATCTATGAGGCTGAAGAGCTAGGGTCATCCCAGTAATTAAAAATAAAATTATGCAACAGTTTGTTATGAAGTCAGCCAAACGAGCTATATTCATCAATTCTTAAATTTAACACAAGCACCCACTCATTCCTCAACTCCCAGCCTCCTCTCATACTGTTTTCTGCATGTTTAACTCTACACTACAATATCTCAGAACACATCTATTTCTCCAGCATATACAAATACATATAATCAAAAAGATAAGATACCTTAAATTATATGAAATAAGGACATTCATTGACTCCATCCTAGTGAGCTGTCACTTATTGCTTGACTGAAGAAAGGTTTGTGAATTTTTTTTACCTTATTTATGTTGCATCTCCTTGACATAAACCTCACATTAATTTACTGAACTAAAAGTCCATGTATACAGTGATTTAGAAAAATAGAGATATCATCTGCAATTTACAAATTGGATTTAATAGTAATTTCCTGGGGTGTATTGACTGTTGTCTGGATCAGAAACAACACTGCATCAGTGAAAATAATCCTTCATTAGTTTCACTTCCGACCTCACATGATTGCACATTCCCTCACTTATCTTCTATATTTTTCCTATGGTCAAATGTAAATACTCTTCACTTACACAACTTTTTTAGGATTTTAATTTACAATCCAGCACATTATAATAACTAGTTATTGTTATACAGCATGGCTTAAAACTGCAGAAGCTCGAATGTGTAAATGAAATACCTTAAATTACAGAAATGGCAGCCCCACACCTGAAAGCCATATCAAATAATGACTGACACATCACACCCACCATTGATTCCTTAAATGAGCTACAAAGTCACAGAACTTCTACTCATTCCCTTAATTACATAGCAAACCACTTGTTAAATATTTTCACATTTCAAAGATTTAGCGATCAAAAGCAAAGTCTGTGGGAGGTTTTCTGCACCAGTGCCTGGGCTTCAGTTACCCCTAATGAAGTGTTTAAAGCTGACCCAGCTCAAGTCATGTGAGTTTCCAAGACAAAATGAGTTTGGAAAAGTAGAATTTTATTGAACAGTCTACAGACATGCTGGCAAATATTACCATGACTAATAAAAAGCACCATGAACAAACTGAAAGACATTTTTCATGTTCATGTTGGTTAGGATATCCATGCCACACATAATGGGACTTCTCAAAAGATGCAGTATCATGTCATGTGCCAGTGAACAGCGTGAAACTCCGATTTCCCATCTAGAATGTAATGGTCTGTGTACAAAAAAACTGTGAGAACTTATTTTTTCTATGAAGTGTTTTAGGAAATCCCTTGAGAGATCACAATCACAGAATTGTATGAATAACATCACAATCGAGTCAATAATATACATGAAACTTCTATATTTGCCTTCTTTAATTAAAGTCCTATGATTAATTGATACAATAGCTTTAATAAGTAGGCATAATATAAATATGATTTTAGTTATGTTCTACACTCTTTATTTTCTTGGGTAACATGCTTTCAATAAATAGGACATAATATTGTTGCTATTTCTGGGACACTCTATATACCCAACATGACTTAAATAATATGTTGGGGTTCTTCCTCATCATTATCACCAACCAACTTTGCCCTTACAGCTTTCCGAGTGAGGCCGTAAAACTTTTGTGGCTTCAGCTTCCGCTTGGTGGCAGTAAATTTCCAGCCTATGTGACTGTGACACGTTGAGCAGGATGCAATTATCCAAGCATATCTGTAACAAATTAAATCATCAATCCAGTAACTCAAAATTACTTCCAAGACAAAACATACTCATCTACACATTCCCTATATGCAAATTTACTTTGTATTACTTTTCAGTCAAAACAATCAGCTATTTTGCTTCTAAAATTTCTAATTGAAACAATTAAAAAAATTGTAATCTTATTGCAGCTTGAAGTGGTTTGTAAAAAGAACTGCCAGTAAATCTAATCACTGGGAATTGTAGGGCTCAACACAAATCTGAATTCTGCATTTGATAGGGTTCTGAGTGCCATCTAATGAAAACTAACAAATAAGGTGTTCAGTGAGAAATTGCATTTTGCAGCATATGGCAGGCTATACCAGTCACTGACTATTCTTACCCTGGGAACCATGAGTGTTCTGTTGATGGCTGAGAGTAGTAGGTGAGGTTTGTAGCCTTAGTAAGGGTAAGCATCTCATGTACATAGCCTCCTGGATTTACAAATGTTCCTTGGGGTCCTTCAACTGACATAGAAAAGATGTCACCAAAGTCTCCAATGACATCAGTGCACTGGACACAAGTCAACTTCTTACACTGTAATATTAATGAGGTCAGTACATTAAAAATACATACATAAGGTTAAATTTTGGTAATTGTTTAAATTCAAAACCACTAGAGTTTTCTTATATGTATGGGTTCAGTTCTTAGAAAATGTTGTATAATGTGAAATTGCAATTTTTTTTCAATAAGCATACAGTAGAATTTCATTTGATATTGTAACATTCTATAACTGTAGTATTATTGACCAATTGGAATCACTCTTCTCAACCTACACCTCTTATATTATTCTTAGCTTCATTTTAAATGTTAATGATGTTCTTTCCAACTACATCTGATGCCCCATACCCTAATGAGGAACATCTCACAGGGGGTGGCCACAGCAGGTGTCTCCAATTTTCCATTCTCTCACTCCCTTTCAGCACATTCAATCCTTGCCTGCCAACTCTCCTACTTTTAAATTTTCTATTACCTCCTCTATCTCACCCCTCTCTACCTCCCCACATGGATATAACTGTCCAACATTATTTTTAATTTCTGTACTGGTCACTTCTGCCTCTCTCATACCTCATTTACTTCATTCCTTTTATAAAGCCTCCCATCACTTCTTTAGTCTGCTTGTGTTACTCTTTTTTCCTCCATTTCTCTTTTAACTTCTTTCCAGAACTTATTTTTCCCTATATATTTTGCGGATATCTTCTTACCAGGTTCCTTGTCAACTGTTTTTACTTTTCCTGACAAATCTCCTCACCTTACTCTCTCTGGACTTTCTCTCCCATCTCACCTTGTCTAGCATTTTCTTCTAGGTCCTTTCCTCCTCAATGACCTCTTTCATTTCATCGGTCCACCTCTTCCACACTCCTCATATCCAATCATATCTTCAGATGCCCTGCCCTGACCTCTTAAAAATCTCAAATACCTCACTTACTCCAGCATGTACTCCATTCATACTCTTCCTCCCCCCAGTATTTCCTTCTCCTCCCTTCTATGGATCTGCATGTAATCACTCTCATCAAAGTTCAAGGAAGAAAACTAGGTGTAGTATTTTAAGTTGTATAAGAAAAAAGCTGACCTTTGTGAGGACAGAGAGGATGTACTTGAGCCGCTGAGTAGGTGTATTAAGACTAAGGAGGAAGAGGCGGTGGGAGTTGTCGAGGGGGAGGTTGATGGCAGCCCAGTGAGACAGTTCTTGGGGGTCACGAGGCAGCTGCAATAAACTGTGTTTGTAGCATCATTTATCATTAATATAATATTATCTGGTTATTTTTTATATATTGCAATATATTTGGGAAAAAAATGGACAGTGCTTAAAGTCTATCCCAAAAATGCAAGTAGTGGAAACCGGGTAATCTACTTCCCACACACTCTTAAATACTCTTGCTCTGTCTCACCTTCACTGATGCAGGCTTGATCATGGTATTGTTCATGAGTTCATTGACGACTCTCTGCACCAGCAAGAGGTCATCATATTGATCATAAACCCACACAGGCCAAGGGGTAAGCCATGCATTTCTTCTTCTTATTCGCCAACAGTTTGGGGTTCGAACAGACTCTGTGCAGTAATGTAGTTAATGCATTAATTAATTCCAGGAATAAAAGATATATGAAAAAAAACTAACAATGATACACAAAGAAATTAGGAGTTTCCAAGCAGCCAGTCAGCTTTTATAAGGCATCACTTGAAGATCTATTACTTAACATCTGCCATCCACAAATCAATCAAACCTCACTTGACACTTTCAATTGTATTTACATTAACCACATAGCTGCAAAAATTCTTCACTTCAACCACTGCATTTTATATTTAGCAATTCTTACCTATCTCCTTGAATCTAATTTTATCAAACTTCTGCCCAATGCTGTGTGTGCTAGCCTCATTTTAGGAAAAGAACTTTAACATCACCTAATACGTTAATACCTTTTGCTCACTCAAAAATCTTAACGAGGTCACCATGGAACTTTAAACTCTTCAATGTTTGGGTGTTTTAATCTATGTTGAATATTTTGTTACATTCTTCTCTGCAAAAATCTTACAAAATTTATATGTTCATCCTATAATATGGAGACAAACTGTATGAAATAATCAAAGAAAATATCAGCATTATTGTTGTTCACAATCTATAAATAAAACCTAATACAGTGATGGGATTTACATAACTTCAAACACATCACTTAAGGTAATAAGATTAATATACTGTCCAATGCAAACAAGCTATTGAACTGAAACAACATTCAAATGTTTATAGGCTATAACCATGAAACTATTTACCAATCATTACGTTTACTTACTAAGATCTCTCAGCATTGCAACACGAGTGGCAGACTCTTTAGGGTCGGGAAGGGTTAGCTTATCCAGGGATTGTAGTCGCATCATTTCAAAGGGGTTACCCATTTGGATCTCGGGTAAAATTTGAACTTTTGCTACGGTCAACCTAATTAAGAAAAATTAAGTGTCTGGAAACTGAAACACTGCAATTATCTTTATATATGTCTTATGCAAAGTCATGATTTTTGATGAAAAGTTGGCTATTCTCTCAATGAATCAGCAAATTTTTCATAAAAGCTATATATAAACAAGAATAGCTTTATTTTAATTTATTCAGGATGCTAAAAACAAATCAAACCCACTTCATCTTAATGATTTCTAACACTCAGTTGTAAAATTTACAAGTTGTGAGTTTTATTATAGCATTGCAAATGGACCCCTGTACTGTATCGTACTTACCCAGTGCTCTCCCTGTGTGTTGAAATTACTTTAAACCTCTGGCGACCTTTAGCCTTGATTGACATCGTTTGAGTAAAGTCTTCCTCCTGATACTCATATATTTCTGCTGTTGTGCCATACTTTGCAAGCCCTGACCTTCCATCTTGAGCATGTCTGTAGTGGGTGAAGGATGTATATAATCATATACAGACTGTATGTTATTGGCAATATGTTTAAAACACACACACAAGGACATACTCTCTCTCTCTCTCATCTACCTTGTGTCACTAAAGTGGGAATCAATTACTTATCAGGTAGTACCTAAGTCTTTTTTTGAAAAGATTATGTATTTTACAATATTATCTTGTGAATTAGTAAAAATTGGATAACCAGCTACTGTGTACTGTATGATTAACCTATCCTGTTTATCTGAAATGTGAAATTGTGAGGACAGTATAACCAAATGTCGTGCATCTTATTTTTCCTAAATAGATGATCAGTGAACTTTACTCTGGGTAGCTCTAGGAGTCTACAAGTAAGTTTATCATCACCACTAAAAAAATCAACAGAAAGCTTACCTAGAATGAACAATACCAAATGTGCCATCTTTGAGGATGACAGAACGAAGCATGGAGACTTGGACAGGCTGAAAGATAGATAGGGGCAAGGTCTGTGTGGGGACCAGCACTAGGTTCATGAGGGAGCTGTGCTGTAGTAGGGGGAGGCTCACATAATCATTTTCTTCTTGCACAGTGCGACCCCGAAGCTCCTCAGTCTCACCCAGGTACTGAAATTATTTAAATTTTACCTATGGGAATGGGAAAATTTATATTATATTTAAATCAATTCAATTTGCATTTTGAATGTATAAATATTCATTTGTAAACTGGTAAAAGTATTACTGGAAAACCTTAAGAATGCCAAAATGATCATTATCTGCAACCCATAACAACTTATAAGAATTTTTGTTGTATTACTATATATGAAAAGCAGTGTATATACATCTCTGTATTTCAAAATTACCAGACACTATTATAATATACCATGGAAGGCTGTCAAATGTACTTGGATTTATATTTTTATTGACCACTTATTGGAAGAATCATAATTAGAATCATAATGGTTAAGGAAGAGATAAGTCCAAATGACTTATCCATGAGATTAAAAAGAAAATAATACTCCAACATAATTTTCTGATAGTGTGGAAGTTTCAAGAAACTTACTATCATGTCAATACAACTTCTTTCCCTCCAAAAGCCTAAGTGAAAGTTTTTCATGCCATCTACTGAGGAAATCTGCCTGTAAAAGGTAGCTGCTTGTTAAATAGATATGAACCCAACATGGCTTTTCCAGTTTAGCATAAAATTTTTATTTATGGGAAAAATCTCACCACATGTCTAGAAGGAAGCGTTGTGTCATACATTTCACTGGTACCGTCGCCATCACCTTCACCCTCACTCTCCTCTGGCTCTGAGTCCTGCTCATGATACTCTTCTAGACTCTCGTCATCTGCAAAACATTTAATAGGTTTGACAACAACTTAACGAACTGCAAGCATTAGGTGTTTAAAATCTATTAGACACATGTGTTGGTTGGTTAAAGTATTATTTATTGAAAGGCTTGATGTGCTTTTAAGTAAATTGATAGATAGTAGTGTCAAACATAAGTTCTATAAATTAATCCCCTTTTTTCTGGTGGCATGAACAAAGGAGGCAACCTAGTACCACCATATCAGTAACCTAGCTCAACAAAACCACTATATTAACTCTACTGTTAGTTTATAATGCAGTGTAACCCACGTCACTGTACTGATGCCAAACGTCTCTCCCCGTGCAGGAGGAAGTGCCACACACCTTCGTCCTCCTGCTGGCCCTCCTCCTCCCCCTCCAGGGCCATGACGAGCAGGGGCTGATCCTCTACCACGGCCATGACACCCTCCTCCTCGGCCACCATGCCCTCCTCGTCATCGCTCTCCGCCTGTCTGTCCGGCCTGTCATCCATGTAAGTTCTCTTCGCGCCCAGCACAGCCTCGTCGTCGTGGGTCGCCTCGCCCAGCTGACTCCTCTTCCTGCCTGTCTTGCTGTGGTCGCTTAGCCGCCGCCTCGCAGCCTCCCGCTCACTGCGTCTCTGTTTTACATTGGCATTATTTATATCCTCTTGAAATATTACTTCCCTTAATCGAGTGATAAATAATTAAGATTTTTAGTGTTAACACTCGGCATGTAAAACAGCATTTTACAGTCTTTTGCCAAATACATATACATGGGGACATTGGCTTACCAGCACCAAACGGTACGTAATGTATGAAAACGTTCACTGCAAATCTCTGGCTTTTTTTTCCATGTCCATAGACTCTGTGCCCCCCTTCAATGTTTTTTATATCGGTCTGAAAATGCTCCTAAGTGCTTATTTAAAAAAAAAAAAAATCCTAAAACCGCGTGCATGTGCTCGCTTCGCTCGCCATCCTCATGAACCTATGATGCCCTCGAGCCCCCCCAGAAATCTCAAAATTACGGGCCTGCTGTTAGTTGTAGACAAGCAAAAGGTTTAGAGGGAATAAAAACTAATGTGCGTATTAATTTTATTTAGTAGTGTATTTTAAATGAAAGACAAATGAGCACTATCGACAGGATAAGTGCAAATGTACCACTGGAGGTAACACATGTGAACACCTGTTTAGGGCCGCTTTCACAGTCACTGTTTGTTTTGATCGTTACTAATGGCGGCGATCGACGCTATAGTTTTCCACGTGAAACTAGCCTATGGGATAGTGGCGGCTGCAGAGGAAGCGAGAGGTGTTGAGACTGTGTGGTAAGGTGCGGTACTAGGCTAACCCCGCAGCCGCCACTACCCCATCGGCCAGTTTTAAGTGGATATTCTATAGCGTCGATCGCCGCCATTGGTAACGATCAAAACAAACAAAGTGACTGTGAAAGCGGCCCTAACCAGGGGTTCCCAACCTGCCCTGGGGTACATGTACCCCCAGTGGTGCATTTGCACTTTTCAGGGGGTACATTGGGTCCGAGAGAATAACCACTACTGTACAATACATCGTGTTGTAATCTGCATTCGAATTGCACAGTTTTTTTTTTTCCCCTCATTTTAGTAAGCAAAACTGTTATTTAAATTATATCATCAGTCTACACATACAGATTTCATTATAAAATAATATCAAAATATTACAACTTCATCGTTTTTTATCCTAAATTTTTAGGGGTAGGCTACACGGGAACCTATAAAAATGCCCAAGGGGTACAGAGGAACAAACAGGTTGGTCTAGACTCTAGAGTCTAGACCGTGGTGGATACAATTAAAAAAATATATGCCCTCCAGTTCGTATAGGTATACTAATGCAGTCAGGACTCGTATCTGAAAACTAAATTATACAAATTATCTGTTGTCAAAATAAAGTTCAATTATCAATCTTTATTTAGAACATATTCATATTACTCAGTTCTGTGAGTAGTTTCGTTTTCAGAGTGTAGCAAGTGGAATGGTTGATTGATAGATTGATAGTTTATTGTTGCAAGTAAACAACAAAGGAGAAGGGTGTGCACAAGATGGTCGAAGATGCTCTACACAAGCCTACCTGTGTGGGTGTTCAATGCCTTAGGCCAGTGTTCAGTGTTGTAGGCGACGGTCCCCTCGACATACAGGCAACACACTGCTATGTAAATGATGCTTGAGGTCAACATTTTTTGTGTTGTGGATCTTGTTGTAGGTGATGGCGCCTCGAGTACACACCAAGGATTCAAGACTCCCTGTCCCCACACTGCAATTTATACTCACTAGCTGATTGCATGAAAATAAAACTTTTGATTCTGTTTAAACATGAAGTAATTAAAAAGTAATTGATTCCAGTACAATTATTTTCCGTCATAAGTGTTCATTTTACATGTTTTCTTAGATCACGATGTAAGAAGAGCGAATTCATAATCAATTTCATGTTACACGGTTTCTTGAATTATCGCGAGCCAAACCCCATGACTTTTTTTCATTCTAATTAACTATTCATATGGGGAACTATTGTTTAAAATCACGCGAAATTGACTGCGCGGCGTCTCCTTTCAGTAAAACGACAACAATTTGTACTGCCAACTCTCCAACCCTTCACGTAACACTCCGAGGAAATATGCGATTATGTAATGGCATGAATTCTGATTTGACTTCCTTTGTAATTTTTTTAATCATGTTTGAGTTTCATTCCTCGACTCCGCCGGTGTTCTAGTACGGCTCAAACTTTTCTCCCTTCCTTCCTTCCCACATATTTCCTAATCTCTTCTCAATATCATAAAATACTTAGTGGTCATTTTTCGTATATAACGTGGGCGTTTCAAATCAATGACAGCACAACATGGTGTTATTACTGCCTGATGCTAAAATGATGATGATACATACTTATTTTTTTTCCGTTGTGTTGTGGAAAGTTAGTGTGATCGCCAGCCCACTACTCGCCAAATAAGTTTGCATGCCTCCTTTCGCCTCTATTTTTTTTGCATTTTATTCCTATATGCCTTAGGGCAGGTGGTATTAAAGTAGTGAGTGCCTCAGGGCCCCCAGGGGGTATCGAAACCGGTTCTTGGGGTATCCAAAAAGGCATCCTGGAAAATATTTACTGAAAATAAAAATAAAAAGTCCATAGAATTCAGCTGTTTGTTCATAGCCGTCCTGTTTTCTCTTTTTTACAGGGAATTAAAAGTTAAAAATTGGGCTAATATTGGAGAGCGGGGTATCAGGTTGACTTTGAGTTGAACTTTGGGGTATCGGGCTGAAAAAAATTAAGAACCACTGCCTCAGGGTGAATTAAAATTATTATTATTATAATTACTATTATTATTATTATTATTATTATTATTATTATTATTATTATATATATATATATATTTTCTGACTTTGTACTACATTCTTTGCCGCGTAGTGTTAGAACATTATTAAAGCACTAATTTTGATCATTCTCTTTTGTTATCGTTTCTTTGGCAATATTTTTTCAACATTTTTACTGATTTGTATTTTTTAACTCTTAAGGAGAATACAAATGAGCTGCGATGATTTTTTTTTTTTTCGTGTGTTTCTTTAGGCCTTGCTATGTTATGTTTCAATCCTGTTTCTTTGTTTTATACAGTTTATTGGTCTATCTGAAGGACTTGGTCTATATTGTTTCTTGTTTTATTCTGTCTCTTGGTCTGTACTGTTTCTTGGTCTAAATACTGTTTCTTCAAGCCTTGGTCTATAATGTTTCTATCCTGTTTTTGGTTAATATAGTGTCTTGGTCTATATATTGTATCTTCAGGCCTTGGTCTATAATGTTTCTATCCTGTTTTTGGTTAGTAGAGTGGCTTGGTCTATATATTGTACCTTCAGGCTTTGGTCTATAATGTTTCTATCCTGTTTTTGGTTAGTAGAGTGGCTTGGTCTATATATTGTACCTTCAGGTTTTGGTCTATAATGTTTCTATCCTGTTTTTGGTTAGTAGAGTGGCTTGGTCTATATACTGCATCTTCAGACATTGGTCTATAATGTTTCTATCCTGTTTCTGGTTAATATAGTGTCTTGGTCTATATATTGTATCTTCAGGCCTTGGTCTATAATGTTTCTATCCTGTTTTTGGTTAGTAGAGTGGCTTGGTCTATATATTGTACCTTCAGGCTTTGGTCTATAATGTTTCTATCCTGTTTCTGGTTAATATAGTTTCTTGGTCTATATACTGTTTCTTCAGGCATACTCTACCGTAAAAAAAAAAAAAAAATGTATTGAGAAAGTTAATTTAAATATCTTCACTTGCACAGAAAGACAACGTGGCAACCACCTCCTGCACTGCTATCAGCCTCACGTGGCGCGGAGGTCAACGTCAGGCAGTCACCATCAGGTAGTGTGGGAGGGAGGACGTGGTGCTCCGCCGGGGGTTCCTGGACATAGTAGTCGCAGTGCGCGGATATAGTAAAGGAATCACCACTTTACAAGATGTCCGACAGATTTCACAGGTAAGGGATGTTTTAGTTGTTTCCTCAAGGTTTGTATTGAGGTTATTAATGACGACACTCTAATTATCAGCTATATAGATAAAGTTTGTTATCTGTCCTGTGTAATATTATCTTTGTGGTATCTCTATTGCCGCCACCACCGACAACCCCGATCACGCTCAGGCCGCTGCAGCAGGTTCACGAAAAAAAGAAAAGGCTTATGATGATGATGCAGGGAAAAGCGGGAAAGGATAATAAATGGAGTTTTTGTCTAATTTCATTGAAAATAGATAGGTGGAAAGAAAGTTCAGGTAGATCGTTCCTGTATGAAAAGAAGAGAAAGGCCATATTGAGTTATTATGACATCTGAGTAGGTGTTGTATGGCGTATAAGTGTGTGATGGTGAAGATAATGATGATGATGATGATGAGGAGGAGGAAGAAAAAGAAAAGGAAAATAATAATAGTAATAACAATAATAACAACGATATGATTTTTTCTTCTTTTTCTTTTATTATTATTATTATTATTATTATTATTAGTAGTAGTAGTAGTAGCAGTAGTAGTAGTAGTAGTAGTAGTAGTAGTAGTAGTAGAAGTAGAAGTAGTAGTAGTAGTAGTAGTATCATTATCATCATTATTTTATTATTATTATTATTATTATTATTATTATTATTATTATCATTATTATTATTATCATTATTATTATCATATCATTCTTCTGTCATTTTTTATTACATTTTATTGTCAAAACTGGTGTTACTAAAGCATATCAGTCCGGCTAACGAGAAGGTAGCAGTGAGAAGGTATAGTCATTCTAGCGAGACAAAATAAAAAGTTCGTAATTTGCTCGAAAAAAAAAAAAATACATATTACCTTCCGAACTATCTAGAGCCCCGATTACTTCCTCTCTTACCTCGTCCCCTCCCGCTACGCCCCCATTCTCACCTGCCCCGTCCTGCCCCGTTTTATCCAGCTTACCCCCCACCCCCCCAGTGCCACGCCCCCACTCATTCACTTCACCCCCCATCCTCGTCCCGCCCCGTTCTGCTTACCTCCTCCATTGCCCCGCCCCGCTGCCCCGTCTCGCCCCTGTATACCTTCTCCCACTCCGCTCCATCCAACTTCCTCCTCCTATCCTTCACACCAGCCCGCCCCGCCTCTTATAGCTTTTCTCTTCCAATACCCCGTCTCGTCTCTTTCTGCCCCGCCGCACCCCGCCCCGCCCCGTCGTTTCCATCATATTACCGCAGCTGTCCCTTCCTTTCCCCTCCCCCCTCACTACTTCCTCCCCCCACCCCGCCGCCGCGCCCTTTGTACAGCGGCGGCGGCGGCGGAAGAGGGGCAGGTGCTATGCGGAGAGAGAGAGAGAGAGAGAGAGAGAGAGAGAGAGAGAGAGAGAGAGAGAGAGAGTTTCCTTCCTGTTTAAAATGCTCTCCCCTGCCCACAATATTCGATTTCCTTCTTAGAGAGTTAGATATATATAGATAAATTGATAAAGATAGAAAGTAAGGGAGATAAAAAAATAGTGATAGAGTTGGTGGTGGTGCTGGTTAGTCTTGGTCGATAATGAAGTAATGGTTGTGATTGTGGTGGTCTTGCAGATAATGGTGATTGTGGTGGTGGTAGTGGTGGTGGTGGTGGTAGTGTTGAGAGGAAGTGTTAACCAGCGAATACTATACAATACACAGAGGAAGCGTATATACAGACACACACGCCGCCAGCCAGCCAGGAAGTGTGTGTGCATGTGTGTGTGTGTGTGTGTGTGTGTGTGTGTGTGTGTTTTAGGTGTGGTTAGGTTGTAGTTAGACTGTTGACCCCTTTCTCTCACCACACGATAACTAACACACACACACACACACACACACACACACAACGGTACACAGGCAGCCTCCCTTACATCCTAAGTTGCAGTCCGGCCTACATTGACCCTTATCTAACCTGTCCTGATATGACCGAACTCGACTGATGTATATGATATTTACACCCATGTTGAATGATAAATTAGATATCAACTGTTTCCCTCTTCACATCTTTTCACCCACATTATTTTTTTTTTAGGTAAGAAAATAAATTGATTGATTGGTTTGATAATAAAAGAAGGGAAAGGGGAATCGGAGAACCGTAGGCGAGAGAGAGAGAGAGAGAGAGAGAGAGAGAGAGAGAGAATAAAAAAGTTGACATCCATTCATCATACAGATTTTTTTTTTTGTGGAATGTTTTCGAAAATAACATTCCAATTCTACCTCTATCATCCCATTATTCCCCTCCTCCTTCTCCTCCTCCTTCTCCTTCTTCCTTGAGGGGGCGGTGAAAGTCTATTTTGACCACGCCGCCGCTATGAGGTTGTCTGCTGGTCACCGCGTCTCCCGTACAGGCGCAGAAGGGAGATAAATAACAACTTCATGCATCGTCGCTCCCCGCCCTCCCTACTCTCTCTCTCTCTCTCTCTCTCTCTCTCTCTCTCTCTCTCTCTCTCTTTACCAAAATTCATTACCTTATATATAAATGTTATGCACGGAAGTTTACGAACGACTCACATGAGCGTCTTTTGTGCGTGTGTCCGTGTCGTCACCAAGGTCAATACTCACAAAAGACGCTCATATGATTTGTAAACTTCCGTGCACAAAAGCAGAGAAATAGTGAATACATTTAACATTATTACCACATTACTACTCTTGCATTGGTCTGGTTCATCCTCCCTCCTCTTTGTCGCTCGCGAGTTCTAAACAGATCGACGCCCAATCACACATATTTAACAAGGCTTTCGTGGGAGTTTTGGGCATTTCCAGGGGTAGTTTCATGACTCTGGTGGTAGTTTGACCATTAATGTTTCACCCCTTATATGAAACACCAAGGTTCTAACGCATAGATCGACGCCCAAGCACACATATTTGACAAGGCTTTCGTGGGAGTTTTGGGCATTTCCATGGGTAGTTTTATGCCTCTGGTGGTAGTTTGACCATTCGTCCGTACCCTGAACCTAAAAGAACACTCATTGAAACCCATTTGATTTCCTCTTCGGCCTTTGAAAATATTAAATGCGAGGGGCGGAAGCGTCTGAGAATACCGCCTCTCCCGAAACTCATGGTATTAACTCCTTCATAAGTGTATCGTGTCCTATGCAACGGGGAATAGAGGGAAGTGCATAGAGAGGGTGTGCTGGAAAAATATATGATAACTGTAACGTGTAAAAACAATAGTGTGCGTGCTATAAAAACCGTTGGATTGCTGGTCACTCTTCTATATACTTCTCTCTCTCTCTCTCTCTCTCTCTCCCCGTGTGTTCATGTCATGCCACTCGTACTGCTCCTCTACTTCCTGCGTGAGAGGGTGAAAGTGAGTGGCTGGCTATAGCTGACTGACTGGCGCGTCCACAGTCCATTCTCGTACTGGCGTGACTGGCGGAGCGAAGAGAATGTGCCGCGACCGCTGCTACTTCGACTGTTTCTCTTGATCGTTCATCCTACTATATAGAGCGTTTTGTGGAGAGAGAGAGAGAGAGAGAGAGAGAGAGAGAGAGAGCATGGAAAATATAATATGTCGTGTGTCCTAACCTTGAAAGCATCCTCACTATCATCATCGTAACCTTGATATCTGCACGCCTCTTCTCTTTTCCCTTCATGTCGGGAATTAGTTGAACCAGGCACACAAAGAATTGCACGGGGCCACTGTGACACTGGTTGGGAGTGTTTAGTATGGAATGCCACATCAGTCGCTGCTATGAAAGCTTTTCTGTCATATTAGTACCTCTCGTTTGCCCGAATTTAAAGTACGTATTATGAAGAGCATGAAGAAAAAAGATCCGGATGAATTTCTATTTACGCATTTTTTTACAATAACGCATTGAGTTACCACGGCTGATATAGATAATAGCTACATGTATTACGCGAAACTCACTTTACGTGGCATCATCAGTTAATCTTGCCATCTTGTGTTTCCAGCGTGGCAGCATCCGCTTCGTTATCCTGTATTACAAAAAAAATAAGTCATTTCGTTTAAAACCATCCTGTGCTCAGGGCAATAATCAAAGACGGTGTTTGATTTTCGCAAACACATTTCCCGAGATATAGAGATAATTGCCATATCATCCACCAATAGAAGTGTTTGTAAAGTGCCGAATAGTCCCCCAGGCCTATATTCTGCTTCAACATCCCCACTGCTTGGTACTTCATATTTAGAATTTATACACAACAAGAAAGTTTAGACACTCGATAGCGCCCTTTGCTGCACACTCGTCGTCGTCGCGGGCCGCAGCACGTTCCTGACACACGCCTAGATCACACGGATCGCTCACATCACAACCTTGCCTCAGCCCCACGGCATCATAACGTGAATTAACCCATCACGTGGCACTCATTTGCCTTGCTGTAGTCGACAAGCAAAACGTGTTATTTCTTATTCTTTATAAATCCTGCAAAGTCACATTGAAGTCTTAGTGCCCACTCATTACGCGACAGTGTCATTTACCTTGTTGAAGTCGACAAACAAAACGTGTTATTTCTTATTCTTTATAAATCTTGCAAAGTCACATTGAAGTCGCAGTGCCCAACCTCTACGTGACAGTGCCATTTGCGTTGCTGTAGTCGACAAACACAACATGTAATTATTTTTTTTATTTCGAAAATTCACATAGGAGTCTTAGTTCTATGCAGCCTCATCCTTGTTGTGCCACATAGTTTAAGTCTGTGTTTACAACTCTAAAACACCTACAATTCACACACACACACACACACACACACACACACACACACACACACACACACACACACACCTGCCGCTAATGACACGCTGGATGGCCAGGTGTGTCACGCGTCTGTCTGTCCACTACGTAAGCCTCGCACACTTCCTCCTCATCCCCCCCCCCCCCCCTGCAACACAACACTCCTCTTCCCCCTTTTCCCCTTTCACGCCTCTCACGACACTCCTTCCCGCCGTACACTGTTGGTTGGCCCAGAAGCCCCGCCCCCTCTTCCAAAGCTACGGAAGCTGATTGGTTGGATGAAAGGGCGGAACTTCTGAACCAGCTGAGTGTGCGGTGACTTATAATTCGAAGTTTAGGAATAACGGTATGGCGATTTAAGTGAGGAGATTTAACGATGTCGAGATTCTTCTTTTTTTTTTTTTTTTTTTTCGAATCTCGTCATCCGTCATTGTAACAAATTTCCTGCAGTCAGAACTGCAACAAACACCTCATACAACAACCACGATAAATAAGAATCGTCTTCCTCATTGCTCCTTAAGTGAAATGTGTCATATCAGTGTTTTCTGCATGTCACCGAAGTGCATGATTAACATATAAAAAAAAAAACACTAAAACAGATAACTTCGTAACATGACAACACGCCTTACGTTGCCTGCTCCTTCATTTTCCCATACCTCCTTCTCTTCCTTCTCCATTTCCTTCTCCTCCTCCTCCTCTTCCTTCTCCATCTCCTCCTCCTCCTCGTCATCCCACATTTTTCTTTCTCGACCCATTTTATCCTTCTCACTCGTCCATTATTTTTATTTATTTATTTCCATACTTCCTTCTCTTCCTTCTCCTCCTCCTCCTGCTTCTGCTCCTGCTCCTGCTCCTCCTCCTCTCAATAATCCCATTTTCTTCTCGACCCCATTTTTTCCTTCTCACTCGTCCATTTTTTTTTTTTTTATTTCTTCTTCCTTTCCTTCTCTTCCTCCTCCTCCTCCTCCTCCTTTTCCTTCTCACTCGTCCATTATTTTTTTATATTTATTTCCATACTTCCTTCTCTTCCTTCTCCTCCTCCTCCTGCTTCTGCTCCTGCTCCTGCTCCTCCTCCTCCTCGTAATCCCACATTTTTCTTTCTCGACCCATATTTTCCTTCTCACTCGTCCATCATTTTTTTTTATCACCATCTAAATCACAAATTTCTCCTCCACTTTTCCTTTCCTCTCCTCACGTGCACATTCGTAGTAACAATTTGCTCCACACCCTTCCATTTTCCTCTCCGTTTCCTCCATCCTCTCCACCCTCCTTTCATTAACTTTTCCCTCTGATATACGTAACTTTCCCCTTCCTCCTTTACACTTCTCCTTTCATTCATTTCTTGCATCATCATCTACTCCTCCTTTCTACTTCTTTTGCTACTTCTGTTTTCTTTCTATTTCTTTTCTATTTACAGTCTTTCTATTCTATTCTATACTCTATTTTCAGTTTCTTTTTTCTCTCTCTCTCTCTCTCTCTCTCTCTCTCTCTCTCTCTCTCTCTCTCTCTCTCTCTCTCTCTCTCTCTCTCTCTCTCTCTCTCTCTCTCTCTCTCTCTCTCTCTCTCTCGTGTGTGTGTGTGTGTGTGTCGTCATCCGGTGGAGTTGAGGTGGTGGTGTGATGGTGATGGTGCGGAGTGGTGACTGGTGGTGATGGTGGTGGTGCTGTAGTAGATGTATAGTGTGGGGGGCGGAGGATGGGGGCCGGATGGTGGTGATAGAGGCGATTAAGATATCAGTGAGGAGGGAAAAATAATCATTATCAACTTCCTTGGCTACTACTACTACTACTACTTCTACTACTATTGCTACCACCGTTTTTGTGAGTGTTATATTTATTCTTTGATTGATTGTCTCTACCATTGAGGAAGACGATTCTTATTTGTTGTTGTTGTTGTTGTTGTTGTTGTATGAGGTAGTGGTGCACTGGTAACGGTGGTGGTGATGGTGGTGGTAGTCTTAGTGATGGTGCTTTTTGCTACTTTCTGGTGATGATGCTGATGATTATAGTGACATAGTGTTATTGTTGCTGCTGATGCTGATGCTGATGCTGATGATGGTGAGGGAGATGAATTATGAAGCAACAGGGAGCCATGTAGCGTTGGTGATGATGGTGATACTACTGACGACTGATTAGGTGATGACAATGAGGATAACAGTGATAGTACTCGGTGGTGGTCCGGCATAGCAGCGAAATTACGTGGTAGTGGCGACGATGGTGATGATACACTGCAACGGGTTTTGTATAGTGAAAGCACATTATGACATCTTATAGTGATGGTGGTGGTGGTGGTGGTGGTTAGCAGGAGTGATGAGAAAGAGATATTGGTGTGAGCTTGGAACGGGCCGACCTGGTGATGCAATGTGCAGTAGTAGTAGTAGTAGTAATAGTAGTAGTAGTAGTAGTAGGAGGAGGAAGAGGAGGAGGAGGAGGAGGAGTTACAGTATTATTATTATTATTATTATTATTATTATTATTATTAGTAGTAGTAGTAGTAGTAGTAGTAGTAGTAGTAGTAGTAGTAGTAGTAGAAGTAGTCATGTGTGCCCCAGAGAGGTTAGTTCTGAGAGCACTACTTTATAGCTTTTAGCGACAACTGCCTTCATATTATAGTACTCTAGAAGAATTAAAGAGTTCGTATTTAAAGTGGCGAAAGGGTAGCCGCTTTTACCATATATTTCAACCTAACTTAATCAAACAATAAAATAAAATGTATTTACTGATCTTAGTGAAGCTGCAAGAATATTCATCTCCTTCGCAATACTTCTCAACAACTTTGTATTAAATCAGTATACCTACACTGTAGACTAAATCAGGGAACTTTTACAATCACTTGGTATACGTTAGTTCTTTCACGCTGAACACCTTAACACCGATATTTAAACAGGTAACAAATTCACCTCGTATTACATGTTAGAATAGTACAAACTTCTTTCAACCCCGCACCTACTAAACAGTTTACGAGTATGGAATAATTACTGAGTTACACTTTCCCTTATAGTGCGTGAGCTACTCCACTTTCTACTCACCTAAGAGTGGCTGCGTCTACTCAGCGATCTGCCTTGCTCTGTAATCTGTCCTGCTCTGTCTCGGGGGCTTCAGGGAGCACGACGACTGTCCCGTACACTTTCGTCACTGTATCGTCACTAAAATGTCACTATGACGTCCCTACAGCATATATGAAAACCCTGTCCACAAGGTGCCTACAATCTTTATGGCATAGTGGATCACTGTGTGGTACTATGGTTATCATCACTTAAAAGCGTAAGTTCCTTTTCCACTTACTGTCAGCGCACTCAGCTTACGACCCTAGAACTCGTCGCACTGGGCGTTGTTGTCCTGCGAGGAAGCCACTCGTCCTCACACCCGGCTGTAAGGGCCCTCGCGACGCCCCTCTTCATTTCCTGTTTGCTTTTTCGCTAAATGTTCTACTCACCGTCGCCTCACTGTTCTCTGTTCTCTGTTCTCTTTCATTGTTCATTTAGAGTAAAAAGCTAGCGTTTCACATCGCTTTCATCTTGTAATAACAACAACAACAACAACAACGAGAGAGAGAGAGAGAGAGAGAGAGAGAGAGAGAGAGAGAGAGAGAGAGAGAGAGGACCGCTATGTACTCTATCACTTGCATGACGCCATATTTACGCAGAGGGGGGGGGGGGTAAAGGAGAGAGGCAGGCATACAGGAAGATGGGTGGAGTAGGAAAAAGTGAGGGGGATGAGTGAGGTTGGATAAGAGAAGGGGAGGATGGGGATGAGGGGGATAGGGAGGGGAGGAAGAAGATAGGAGGGGATGGGATGTGTGGGGGAAGATTGCAAGGAAGATTTTAGTCGGAGTCTCATGAAGTTTTTCCACGTTCACATGGTCCAGAAGCCTTGTCAGACTATCACTAGGCTCATAAAACTACCCATGGCCAACAACCTCCACGAAACACTTATATAACGTGGGTGTGTTGTTGTTGTTGTTGATGATGATAATGGTGTTGCTGTTCGTTATTTTCTCTCAGTTATTATTATTATGTTGTAGTTGCTGTTGTTGTTGTTGTTGTTGTTTTGTTCTTTTTCTTCTTCTTGTTTGTCTGTTTGTTAGTTTATGCTTCTATTGTTTTCGCATATATTTCCTTTCTTTGTTTCATTTCGCTCTTTACTTCCTTTCATTGCTTCGTATTATGGGTCTGAATCATCCTGTGTTGGTCCAGTGAGCCGCTGATCTTGTGTTGCTTAACTGCTTATTGTCTCCCCTCTGTCTCCAGCCCTCGTTTTCTGATTGCATAAGGAGCGTCACGATAAAAGACTCCTTGCTCCTCATTACAGTATAGCCAGTCACTGTTTAGGGTGCAGCTCGTGCCTCCTAACCGCATGTATTGTGTTGGTGATGCAGGACAGGTTGGGTTTGCCCTTCGTAAATAGAGGCAGACAAAGGCATGGCACACAAAGATGGCCTTGCCCCACTCCTGCATCAAAGGGCGGAAAAGGGAGATGAGGCGGATAAAGGACACAGAAGGAGGGAGATCGAGGATAGCGGAGGATGGGGAAATGGGGGAAGGTTAGACGTGGAGAGGAAATGACAGGAAAAAAAAAGGCGATTCGAGAGGAGGAAAATGGGAAGCGATAGAGGAACAGCATGAGGAACAGACACAGAAGGAGGGAGGTCGAGGATAGCGGAGGATGGGGAAATGGGGGAAGGTTAGACGTGGAGAGGAAATGACAGGAAAAAAAAAGGCGATTCGAGAGGAGGAAAATGGGAAGCGATAGAGGAACAGACACAGAAGGAGGGAGGTCGAGGATAGCAGAGGATGGGAAAATGGGGAAAGGTTAGACGTGGAGAGGAAATGGCAGAAAATAAAGGAGATCCGAGTAGAGGAAAATGGGAAGCGACATAGAGAAATGAACTCAGGAGAGGGATCAAGGAAAGGCAGAGGATGGGGAAATGAGGGGAAGGTTATACGTGGGTGGAAAATAAATTAACAACAGGAAAGAAAGAAAGGACAGTATACGGGAAAAGGAAATAAAGAAAGGAGATTATACGGGGGAAGAAAAGAAAGGAAGGGGATTATACTGGGGAAGAAAAGAAAGAAAGGAAGGAGATTATACTGGGGGAAGGAAAGAAAAGAAGAAAGAAAGGAGATTATACGGGTGAAGAAAAGAAAGAAAGGAAGGAGATTATACTGAGGAAGGAAAGAAAGAAAGGAAGATTATACTGAAGAAGGAAAGAAAGAAAGGAAAGAGATTATACTGAGAAAAAAAAAAAAGGAGATTATACGGGTGAAGGAAAGAAAGAAAAAAAGATAGGAGATTATACGAGAAAGGAAGATTATACATAGAAAGATTACACGGAAAAGGAGATTATACGGGAAAGGAAAGAAGTATTTATACGGGGGAAGGTTATACGTAGAGAGTGAACTATAAGGAAAAAAGGAAAGATCTGAGAGGAAGAAAGGAGAAGCGATTGAGGGCTGAGTGATTACGATGATGATAATGATGATTGCGATTGTGAGGATGATTATGGTTATGTAATGATTATAATGATGGTGACGGAGATGATAGTCGTAGTGATAGTAGTAGTAGTAGTAGTAGTAGTAGTAGTTGTTGTTGTTGAAGTAGTAGAAGTAGTATTAGTAGCAGATGTTGTGTTAATATTGGTATCATCATTATCATCATCATCGCTGCTACCACCATCATCATCATCATCATCATCGTCATCATCAATCTTGGGTCACGTGTTGCATTTGTTTTGGTGCCATGGCGGGAATAATAATAAAAAAAAAAGTTATAAATATTTAGCAGGCTTTCTCTCTTCTTTATGGTTAATATAAGTATTCTTCTCACACCTGCAGGCTTTTGTTGTTGTTGTTGTTGATGATGATGATGATAATGATGTTGCTGTTCGTTATTTTCTTTAATTTATTATTATTATTATGTTCTAGTTGTTGTTGTTCTTTTTCTTTTCTTTTTTCTTCTTCTTTTTTTCTTTTTCTTCTTCTTGTTTGTTTGTTTATGCTTCTATTGTCTTCGTATTTCCTTTTTTTTTTCTTTTCTCGCTCTTTCCTTCCTTTCATTGCTTCGTATTATTTCTCCTCCCCTTCCTCTTATTCATATTATGTAAAGGTATTTCTCTGTAACCTTATGTATACTTCTTTTCAATCGTAACTGTTTCCTTTTTTGTATTTGGTGTAGTTTCCCTTTCATCTACTTTCTTTTTTTTTCATTTATCACTTTCCGTTCTAATTCTGCTCAATCCTTTTCCTTGCAACCGCTCTATTTTCACTTTTCTCACGCCCTCCATCTCTCTCTCTCTCTCTCTCTCTCTCATGCTTGCACTCTTTTTCTCATTGTTCTTCTTCATACTTAACCTTCAGATCTCACAGGAAACATCTTTCACGGCTACATTTATCATCATTATCTTCATCATCATCATCTTTATCACATCTTTCTCTTTTTCTTTCGTTTTTTCTTTCTTTCCTTCTTCTTCTTCTTCTTCTTCTTCTTCTTCTTCTTTCTATTTTCTTTTTATTTATTTATTTATTTCCTTCTTCGTCTTCTTCTTCTTCTTTCTATTTTCTTTTTCTTTCTTTCTTTCCTTCTTCTTCTTCTTCTTCTTCTTTCTATTTTCTTTTTCTTTCGTTCTTCTTCTTCTTCTTCTTCTTCTCCTTCTTCTTCTTCTTCTTCTTCTTCAGCATCCACTTCTCACCTGTCTTCCGTTGCCTTCCACCCTTTCCCACTCCCTCATCCTCCCCTCTTCCCCCTCTTCTTTCCTCCCTTCATTCTCACCCCCCCCCCCCTATTCCCTTGCCTCCCCTCTTCCTTCCTTCCTTCCTCCCTTCATTGTCACCCCCCCCCCCCTATTCCCTTGCCTCTCCTCTTCCTTCCTCCCTTCATTCTCACCCCCCCTCTTTCCTTCCCTCCCCTCTTCCTTCCTTCCCCCCTTCATGCTCAGCCCCCCCGTTCCTCCTCCAAACTCTTCTGCCCAGCCCACCCTGGAAGGAAGTACGCCTGAGTGCCCACATCTTCCGCTGCTGTGAGGAGGAGAAGGAGGAGGAGGAGGAGGAGGAGGGGGAGGAAAAGTAGAGCAGAGGAAGAGAGGAAAACTGTTTTAAGAGAGCGCTTCTTCTCTCCGTTTATGATGTAAGGAGGAAAGGAGGAGGAGAAGGAGGAGAGGGAAGGATAGGAGGAAAAGTGGATCAGTGGAAGGGAGGAAGACTGTTCTTAGAGGGAGCTTCTTCACCCTGTTTATCCTGCAACGAAAAAGGATGAAAAACTAGAAAGGAGGAGGAGGAGGAGGAGGAGGAGGGGGAGGGGGAAGGGAGGAAGCCTGAAACGGTACCTAGCAGAAAGTTAGCCTGTGTTTGGTCAGGATTTATAGTAATAGTTGTCTAAGTCGTATTCTCAAGCATGCAACAACTTTTTAATCTCTCTCTCTCTCTCTCTCTCTCTCTCTCTTCCCACGCACTTTTTCGTTATTATTGTTGTTGTTCTTGTTCTTGTTCTTCTTCTTAGTCGTGATGCTGGTATTCGTGGTGATGGTAGTGGTGAGGGTGGTAATGGTGGTGGTGGTGGTGGTGGTGGTAATGGTTTTTGGTAATCGATAAGTTACATATGGTGGTAGGCTATATACTAATGGTGATGATGGTGGTGATGATGGTGTTAGTGGTGATGGTGGTAATACAGCCTCATCTTCCTTTCCCTTGTCCCTGTACTCATTCTTTCCCTTGGGTGTTATGATGATAGGGGGGGGGGGGGCGAAGGGGGGGATGGCGTCAAAGGTTCGTTTTCCGATGGCGTAACGGGACCGAGGCAACGCTGCTCTTACTGATGATGACGATTATGATAATGATTGCCTATTATCCTACTACCTCTTCGTCCATCTACTACACCACTCGTTTATCTATCTATTTATTAGCCCTCTCCTTTCCTCACTACAATTTATTTTATCTACTTTTACCTATCTCATCCCGAAATTGACCTCTCTTTTTGTTACTCTTTACTTTTATCTTTTACAGGAGCGGCGAGTAGCGAGCTTTTATTTTTTTTGTCTTCTGATGTAAAAAAAAAATCTATCTATCTACCACACCTCTCGTCTGTCTATCTATCTGTTATCCCTCCATCTCTCCTCTTCACCACACTCTCTATCTATTTCTACCTATCATTCCATCTTTCCGTCCATCTACTATATACCACTTTTCTATCTACGAATATAGGTTGCTCATTCTCTCGTTCTAATCGTACAATACCCTGATTTTCCCCATTATCATCATTATTATCATTGTTATTATTACTATTATTATTATTATCATGGTCATTATACTCTCACACACCTCTTTTAACTCATGTATTTTGCCTTTCTTTTGTTTTAATCTCACAATAACATGATTTCCCCGTTGCTCTCATTATTATCGTTTTTATTATTGTCTTTGCACTATCCCTCATCTCTTCTCTCCACCGCACTCTTTATCTATTTTTATCATTACTCCACCTCTCCACCACACGACTTATCTATCAGTTTATTTATCATCGCTCCACCTCTTGTTTCCACTCCATTGCTTGTCTATTTGCTTGCATCTATCTAACATCTCTCCTCTCCACCACACTATCTATTTTTATCATCTCTCCTCCACCTCTCCACCCTGCTACTTATCTATCGGTCTAATTATCATCGTTCTACCTTTCGTCTCCACTCCATCACCTGTCTGTCTACTTATTTGCGTCTACTTACGTACTTGCTGCACCTGTATACCTCCCAGTCATAACTCTAAGGGCCATACTTTTAAACATTTCGACACACACACACACACACACACACACACACACACACACACACACACACACACACACACACACATTTGCCAAGGCTTTCGTAGGAGTTGTGGCTCTTTCCCTGGGCAGTTTTATGACCCTGGTGATAGTATGACGAACCCTCTGTATCATGAACGTGGAAAAACACTCATGAAGGCCCGATTGAAAGACCTTTGAGGGCTTTTGTAAATATATAGTTGCTGTGAGAGGCGGGTGTTTGAGAATACCTACCTATGCCTCACCATCTAACCTAACTATAACCTAACCTAACCTAGCCATAACCTAACCTAACCTAGCCATAACCTAACCTAACCTAACCTAACCTAGCCATACCCTAACCTAACCTAACCTAGCCATACCCTATCCTAACCTAACCTAAACTATCCAGACCCTAACCTAACCTAACATAACATAACCTAACCATAACCTAACCTAGCCATACCCTAACCTAACCTAACCTAACCTAACCATACTCCTAACCTAGCCATACCCTATCCTAACCTAACCTAAACTATCCAGACCCTAACCTAACCTAACCTAACCTAACCATAACCTAACCTAGCCATACCCTAACCTAACCTAACCTAACCTAACCATACTCCTAACCTAACCCTATGTTCGTGTATCTCCAGAGCTGCGCGGGACGGGTACCTGCACGTGCTGAAGGAGGCCACGCGGAGGGACTGTAACCAACCCGACGAGGACGGCCTCACCCCCACCTCCTGGGCCGCCTACGAGGGCAACATTGACGCCCTCAGACTCATCGTGGGCAGAGGGTGAGTACACGAAGAAGGTTGTCGCATCGTGGGGCATAGAGTAATTGTAATGGGTCTTTGAGTTGGGTATTTGTACTGTACACTCTTTTATTTAGCACTTAATGGGAAAAGCCACTCTTGAAAACTGAACCAAGGTGTAAAAAGGTATAGAGTGGAGAATATTAGTACACGAAAGGAAATTTGAACTTATGGGAAAAGCTACTCTAGAAAACTGAACCGAGGCATAAAAAGGTAGAGTGGAGAATATTTAGAACTCATGGGAAAAGCTACTCTAGAAAACTGAACCGAGGCATAAAAAGGTAGAGTGGAGAATATTTAGAACTCATGGGAAAAGCTACTCTAGAAAACTGAACCGTGTTGTGAAAGATTATTATGAAAGATTGGGAATTTATCACTTGTGGGAAAAATATTCTAGAAACTTTAATTGGGGTCTAAACGGTATAGATTGGCGAATAAAGTACAAGACAAGGGATTTAGCACTTATATAAAAAGCTACTCTAGAAAATTGTTAAGAGGAATGAAAAGGAACAGACAGACACAAAATGGTAGGTTGAGTTACACATAAGACCATAAGAGCGTAAGGAGTCTGCAAGAGGCCACTAGACCTATACAAGGCAGCTCCTGTGAACCTAACCTAACCACCTAACATCGCTATCCATGAATTTATCTGATCGTGAAAGTACAGCTTGCATTTGACATATCTACTGAGTCACCAAGAAAGGAAATCCCCCACCCTCCCCCAAAGCACTAGATAATATTATGATAACGATTTAAAAAGATACGTTATATACAGAGAGAAACAGCCAGCTCTCCTCCTTTACCCTCTACTTTAATTTTCTTGGCTGTTGTGTTGTTCCTCCTTTATTGATTTCTTTTCTTCTCCATTTTACTCAATATTTTCTTCACTCTACTTAGTCTTAGTGTCTTTCTCTCCCACCGTGTTTCATTTTTTTTAACTTATAATCTTTTCTCTTCTTCATTTTACTTATCTTACTCTTCACCTTACTCAATGTCTCTTTTTTTCTAACTTATAATCTTTTTCTTCTCCATTTTACTTACTCAGTGTCGCTTCTTCTCCACCTTACTTGTTTCTTTTTCTTCTTCACTTTATTTATTCTTATTCACCTTGCCTAGTCTCCTTTTTCCCCATCTTAGCCGGGGAAGGGAAGTGGTGAAGGAAGAAAGAACGTAAAGGAAGGGAATTGGAAGGGAAGGGTTGAGGAAAGCGGTACTCGGGGGGGGAGGAACGGGGAAGGAAGGAAGGGAAGAGAAGATAATAGGGATGTAGGGATGGTAAGGAAGGAAGGAAACGGTGAGTGTGAGAAAGAGGGGGAGGAAGGAGGAAGGAAAAGAAGAAAGGAAGGTTGGAAGAAGAAAAAGTAAGAGGAAAAAGAAGAGAGAAAGGGTAGAAAGAAGAGAGGAGAGAAAGGGACAAAGGATGATGATGGGAGAGGAAGGGAAAGGAGAAAGAAAAGGGGGAGGAAGAGGAGGAGGAAAGAGGGGGAACATGGAGGGGAATGAATGAAGGGAGGAGGAGACAGAAAAGAAAAAGGAAAAAAGAAAAGACTGAGATAAATAGAATAGGGGAGAGAAAGATAATGGAGGAGGAAGGAAGATGATAAAGAAAGAGGGAGGAGGAAGGAAAAAAAGGAGGGGAGGGGAAAAAAAGGAAAAGGAAAAAAAAATTGATATAGAAAAAAGTGGGGAGGGAAAGGGAAAAATAAAGATGATAGAAGAGGAAGGGATAGGAGAAAGAAAAGGGGGGAGAAAGGAGAAGAAGGAGAGGGAGAGGAAATGGAGAAATATGTACCATGTAAGAAGTGATTCCGTAATGGTTCAAGATAAGATAAAGGAGAGAGAGAGAGAGAGAGAGAGAGAGAGAGAGAGAGAGAGAGAGAGAGAGAGAGAGAGAGAGTAACGTCTAATTAGTACTATCATTATCAGTAAGAATGGGTGAAAGTTATCGTGCATCCCATCTTCTTTTCTCCTCTTTATCATTGTCACCATCATCATCTCCGCTACTCTGAATACTATAGGGAAGACAAATTAAGCTTTTTTTCATGGTGTTTAGTGTTACCCACACAGTATTACAGGTGCTGAGAGGTTGATAAGATGAGAGGCGGCACAAGACTCGATTGCAGACCGCTGGCTCGCTTGTACACACACACACACACACACACACACACACACACAGAGGGTGACTCATGATGTGCTGTTACTCAAACTTCGTTCTTTCTTTCATGCACACGTATACGCACCTGCTATATGTGTGTGTGTGTGTGTGTGTGGGTGGGTGGGTGGGTGTGTGTGCGCGTTTACTAGCGAGCCAGCGTTCTGCAATCGAGTCCTGTGTCGCGTCGCCTCTAATCAACCTCCGAGCACCTGTAATACGGAGCGAATACCTGCGATGAGGAGATAACGATTTGCTGTGACGGAGGGATCAACACGTCACCGAGGCTTATCTCTCTATATCTTGTTGCGTAATGCTCTTAGGCTGGCTGATAACATGCTCACTAACGTACCTCAGGAATACTCTCTCTCTCTCTCTCTCTCTCTCTCTCTCTCTCTCTCTCTCTCTCTCTCTCTCTCTCTCTCTCTCTTGATAATATTTGTAGAGATACGTTAAGTTAGGTAAAGAGACTATGTATATATGCATTATCTGGAGAAATTCTAATTGTGCGTTTATTATTTTATTGTTATTTATTGTTTTAGTATTTTGTTTTTGTATTATCTTATGTATTCTGTGTTTGGAAAGATTTTGTCAGTAAACCAAAATATATAATAATCCTCTTTTTCCATGTCCCCCCCCTTCTCCCCCAGCTTCCTTCCTCCGCCCCCCGTGTGTAAGGTTTAGCCCAGGGGAAGGTTGTTGTGAAGCCCCTCCCCTTCCTTCCTTCCTTCTTCCCTTCCTTCTCCCCTTCCCTCCTTTCCCTTCCCCTATCACCTTCTTAAGCGTCATAATTATCGCCGCTAACGGTATCACTTTCATTTTGGGGAGGTGAGTGTGTGTGTGTGTGTGTGTGTGTGTGTGTGTGTGTGTGTGTGTGAAAAGGGTAGATAGGGTGAAAAAGGTATATTGGGAGGAATTACGAGAAGGAAGTGAGCTGAGAAAAAGAAGAAAAAGAGAAAAGAAGAGGGAGGAAGAGGAGGAGACGGAAGGGGTGTAAGATAAACGTGACGAATCGAGAGAAAGAAGTCGAACCAGAGAGGATGATGATGACGAATAACGGGTTAAATACAAAAGAAAACAAAAAGAAGGAAGAGTAAGAAGAGCGTGAGGAAGGGAGAGAGAGAGAGAGAGGTGGGATAACAAAATCGTATTAAGAAGGGGGGAAGACAAAAGTGATTAAATGAGAGATAAAAAGGGAAAGGGAGGAGGGAAGAGCGTGAGGAAGGGAGAGATGGGGTAACAAGATCATATCAAGAAAGGAAGGAAGATAAAAGTGATTAACTGAAAGGAGAGATAAAAAGGGAAAGGGAGGAGGGAAGAGCGTGAGGAAGGGAGAGATGGGGTAACAAGATCATATCAAGAAAGGAAGGAAGATAAAAGTGATTAACTGAAATGAGAGATAAAAAGGGAAGAGGGAAGAGGGAAGAGTGTGAGAAAGGGAGAGATGGGATAACAAGATCGTATGAAGAAGGCGATAAGACAAAAGGAGATAAGTGAAAAGAAAGATATAAAGGGAAGGGGAATGAGGGAAGAGCGTGCCGAAAAAAGAGAAGAGGAAACAAGATCATATCAAGAAGGAAGGAAGACAAAAGCGGTTAGATAAAAGGAGAGATAAAAAGAGAAGGGAGAGGAGGGAAGAGCGTGAGGAAGGGGAGAAGAGGAAACAAGATCACATCAAGAAGGAAGGAAGACAAACGTGGCTAAATGAAAGGAGGGATAAAAAGAGGGGAAAGGGAGCGTGAGGAAGGGAATATGGGGTAAACAAAGTCATATCAGGCAGGAGAAAGAGGAAAGTGGTTAAATAAGAGGAAAGATGAAGAGAGATGGGGAGGGGAGAAGAGCGTGAGGAAGGGAAAGATGAGGTAACAAAGTGGTTAAATAAGAGGAAAGATGAAGAGAGATGGGGAGGGGAGAAGAGCGTGAGGAGGGGAAGGATGAGGTAACAAAGTGGTTAAATAAGAGGAAAGATAAAAATAAGAAAGGGGAGGGGAGAAGAGCGTGAGAAAGGGAAAGATGAGGTAACAAAGTGGTTAAATAAGAGGAAAGATAAAAATAAGAAAGGGGAGGGGAGAAGAGCGTGAGAAAGGGAAAGATGAGGTAACAAAGTGGTTAAATAAGAGGAAAGATAAAAATAAGAAAGGGGAGGGGAGAAGAGCGTGAGGAAGGGAAAGATGAGGTAACAAAGTGGTTAAATAAGAGGGAAGATAAAATAAGAAAGGGGAGGGGAGAAGAGCGTGAGGAGGGGAAAGATGAGGTAACAAAGTGGTTAAATAAGAGGAAAGATAGAATAAGAAAGGGGAGGGGAGAAGAGCGTGAGAAAGGGAAAGATGAGGTAACAAAGAGGTTAAATAAGAGGAACTATAAAATAAGAAAGGGGAGGGGAGAAGAGCGTGAAGAAGGGAAAGATGAGGTAACAAAGTGGTTAAATAAGAGGAAAGATAAAAATAAGAAAGGGGAGGGGAGAAGAGCGTGAGGAAGGGAAATATGGGGTAACAAAGTGGTTAAATAAGAGGAAAGATGAAGAGAGATGGGGAGGGGAGCGTGAGGAGGGAAAGGTGAGGTAACAAAGTGGTTAAATAAGAGGAAAGATAAAAATAAGAAAGGGGAGGGGAGAAGAGCGTGAGGAAGGGAAATATGGGGTAACAAAGTGGTTAAATAAGAGGAAAGATGAAGAGAGATGGGGAGGGGAGAAGAGCGTGAGGAGGGGAAAGATGAGGTAACAAAGTGGTTAAATAAGAGGAAAGATAAAATAAGAAAGGGGAGGGGAGAAGAGCGTGAGGAAGGGAAAGATGAGGTAACAAAGTGGTTAAATAAGAGGAAAGATAAAATAAGAAAGGGGAGGGGAGAAGAGCGTGAGGAAGGGAAAGATGAGGTAACAAAGTGGTTAAATAAGAGGAAAGATGAAAAGAGGCGAGAGGGGAGAAGAGCGTGAAGAAGGGAAAGATGAGGTAACAAAGTGGTTAAATAAGAGGAAAGATAAAATAAGAAAGGGGAGGGGAGAAGAGCGTGAGGAAGGGAAATATGGGGTAACAAAGTCAGATCCGGCAAGAGAAAGAGAAAAGTGGCTAAGAGGAAAGATGAAAAGAGACGAGGGGGAGGGGGTGGAGAGCGTGAGGAAGGGAGGGATGAGGTAACAGTCATATCAGGCAGGGGGAAGATACCGCCTTATCAGTTTATCAGTGTTGAGGGTTTGCGTCCAGACTGGCTCCGTGATCAAGGCCTGTGCACCCCACCCTGCCAACTGTGCACCTGTGAGCCATTAGATTCTACCAACAAAACACCCACCCACACACCCATTCCCTCTCCCCCTCCTCACCCACTCACCCGCCATTTCTCCATCCTTAGTAGCTCTCTTACTCAACCTCACTCAGGCCTCTCCTAGTCCCCAGCACGCTTCGTAATGGAATGCTGGCACGGAGGTGAAACATTATACAAAGAAAAGTAGATAGAAAGGTAGATTTTTTTTACATCCATGAAAAGAGCTCACGGCATAAAAAACAACAACTCGGAAAAAAACAGAGCCCGCCATACGCTGCTCCCACGAAAAAGTGTACAGAATGAGTGAGCAGCCAAAAGAGGTCAATTTTCCCTTGGAGAGATGTCGTGGGACTCCCCTCGTGAAAGAGTTCAAGTCGTAGGCAGGAGGAAATACTTATGAAGGGAGGCTGTTCCAGAGTTATAGAGACATACACAAATAGACAGGTAAACGATTGGGCAGGTGAATAAACAGATAGATGGACAGACAAACAGTTAAATTGATAAGTAGATAGATAGCTTGACAGATAAATAGATAGTTAGGTAAATAAATAACGATACAGCTTTATTAATTTTTGTCACGTCTTGTTTATTGTCTTTCGTTATCCGTTTATCTTTTTTTTTTTTCTATTTTTTCATGCGTAGATTCGGTGAGTATCTTAACTAAACATATATAGCAACAATCTTAGCAATCACAGGAAGAAAGAGAAGAACAAGAACAGTAATAACCAAAACAGAAACAACAAAATTAGATGAACTAGACTGATGAGAACACGCTTATAAAACAATAATATAAGAAAAGAAAATAGTGTGTGTGTGTGTGTGTGTGTGTGTGTGTGGGTGGGTGGGTTGGTTGGTATGTACGACCATTCTTTCTTGGCTCAAAATTCATTCATAGCCACGTTCTCCTCCTCCTCACCACCACCACCACCATCACGTTCACCACCACCACCACAACTTTCATAATGGCGATGGCGTGTGGGGTCGTGCGGGCAATGAAGGAAAATATAATGCAGAGGGGCTGAGTTTATATATATATATATATATATATATATATATATATATATATATATATATATATATATATATATATATATATATATATATGTGTGTGTATAGAAGATGGTTGTGGACGTAATGGCGATGATGGTGATGAAGACGGTTGATTTTCACTTTTTTCATTTATTCGTTCACTTATTTATTTATTTATTTTATGGTTTTCAAGCTGAAGTTGGTGGTGAAGAAGTTTATGGTGTACTCGCTTTACCGGAAGTTGTTGGTTCCACTGCATGGGTGCCCGAAACTAACTAACTAACTCTCTCTCTCTCTCTCTCTCTCTCTCTCTCTCTCTCGGAATAATTTACCATTTAATTCACTACCCAGGAAAGTTTAGTTGAACCCTTGCTACCTTTCATATAGCGAGTAGGCTACTAACCCGTCCGCTGCGATTGGCACGGATTTGACCTTCACTGGTAGCCTGGTAACATACACTCCCAGCCCAGGAGGTCTTTCTCTGCCTCTGTGGTGGATAGTGGAGTGTTTCCCATGTGGTGTTGGTATGCTGGATATCCCCTCCCAAGGTGCATGACTTTACATTTTTCTTCACTGAATTGTAGCAGCCCCTTTTTGTTCCATTCCTGTAGCTTGGTGAGGTCTTCTTGCAGGAAATCCGCAGTCAAGGAGCTAAGGATATTGGAGGGAATGATATGGAGGGAAAGTTACTGTTTGGTCATCGTTACATAATTCGATCAGTTTTGTTGAGTTCGTCACCAGCTGGGCCCGTATTTTCAGACCCTCTCGGCTCTCCCTACAACAATTTTCAAAGGCTGCAGAGGAGGTTAGTCAGGATCTGATGTGTGTTTATCACGTTCATAGTGCAGGAGGAGCCTTGTCAAACTATCACTAGGCTCAAGACACTTACCATGGAAATACCCACAACCCCTACGAAGGCTTTATTGAATGTGTGTGTGTGTGTGTGTGTGTGTGTGTGTGTGTGTGTGTGTGTGTGTAAGCTCTGAAAGGTTTGAGAATATTGGCTCAGACTCGATATTCTCAAACGCTTTCGTATCTCACACCAACCATTTTTAAAGTCCAAAGAGGAGGTTAGTCGGACTCATGATTTTTTTTTTTTTTCTTACGTTCATGGTACAGAAGAAGGGCCAAACTACCACCAGAGTCATAACAGTACCTCTGGAAATGCCAAAAAATCCTACGAAAACCCTGTCCATGAATGTGGGTGTGTAAGCGTTGAAGAGGTTGAAAAATGGGCCCAGTGCTGCTTTCTCCCTATTTGTCTCATTTTGTACGCTTCCTTCCCATCAAAATTATTTCCTTATTTAAATACCTTCCCTTCGTTCATCCTGTTTTTTTGGGGTAGGCGATCATTCAGTATTTTATTTATTTTCTCTTAGTTACCCCTCACGCCTTCTCCGTCCTTCTGTTCTGTCTCATTCATAAATTTTTTCCCTATATTTCTTCCTATTTTGCCCTGTATCATGTTCTCCTTAGGCCGTTCAGAACAACAGCCATACGACACAAGTAAAAATATTGGGATTAAACGGTATGACTGCTCGTGGCCTCGATGCTAATCTCCGTCGCATTAGCCATAACCATTTACTATACTGGAGAGATGAGTCATTTTTTTATCCTCAAGGCTGATGTTATAAAAGAAAGGGAGGAGGGTAGTGGGCCAGTTTTTTGCTATGCTTATCTGGTGTAGAGATAATGCGTTGACTTCTGAGAATCGCTACTTATTATCATGGGAAGGGGCGGAGGAGGGAGATGAGCTGTCTGTCTGTCTGTCTGTCTGTTACCACGGCAGAGGCTTCCTAACCACTACCTTCCTCGTTACCAGAATACACCTCTCCTGCCTATATATATGCTATAGTCTTCCAAATATGTCGAGGCCGGTCTGTCGTAGGCTTGGGACTGTGCGGCAGAGCAGAGGGGAGAAATGGACCCGCGGGAGCCAACGCCAAAACGGACTCGACAATTTGGTTTCACTATAGTCTCCCCCTTTCTAACATATCCATACATCCCTCTTTCCAAGCTTACCTTCCCTGCCTGCCTGCTTATCTTCCTGACCTTAACCTTGACAGCCAACCTCAATCTCCCTGACCTCAGCCGACTGCCTACCTCTCTGCCTAACCCTGTCTGCCTGCTAATGTGCCTGCTTCCCCTGTTGAACATAATATAGGGTACCTCCCCTCTTCCTAGTTTACCTCCCTGCTTGCTGTCTGTCTGTCTACTTAGCTTATTTTCTTGACAGCCTACCTCACCCCGCTGCCTGCCTCCTGTCTGTCTGTCTATGTGCTTGCCTCTCCTGCCTAACATAAACCTCCCTCCTTGCTAGCCTGCCTCCCCTGCTGCCTCTCTGCTTAGCCTACTTTTTCTTCTCGACAACCTGCTTCACCGGACTGCCTGCCTCCATACTTAACCAACACCTCCATCCTCGCTAGCCTACTTCCCCTGTCCCCCTGCTGGTTTTGTTTTTTGTTGTTGTTTTTAATCAAGGGTATAGTAAGAAGAGGAAGTGGATTAGTGGAGAAAGTACAGGTGGGGAGAAGGAAAGACAGAAGGAGTGTATAGTTGTTTGGTGCACTGTCTCCTCCTTTTGCTCCTCTTCCTCCATGAACCATCACTCACTCGACTCCCATCACCACCTAGCAAGACAAAGAGATAACTGGGTAATGGAAATAGCCTATGATAACGTATCGCCCGTGAAGAGGAGCAAAAGTCGTTTATGTAAAGCGCTGCGTCACGTGTGATCTTGAGATTGTATTAACGGGTGAAAAGAAATGAATGGTGAGAGGTGTAGTTGGTTGGTCCTCTGAAAAATATATATCGACCTCTTTTTGAACGATCTAACAGAGAATGACCGTAAACAAGAAAAGATGGATGCCTTTAATAGTAAGTGGCATATGTTTTCGGTCGTTTTCTTAGTATTGCATATGTTCTGGAGTACAATGTATATTTTTATTTTTATTTTCTTACTAACTTAATAAAAAAATATTGGGCTTTTTGTGAACGATAGTGTGCGAGTGAGTGAAAATTAGAGAAAATGGACAATGCTAACAATAATAGGTATCTATATTAGAACATTTTCATATTCGTATTCTGGGAGAGGAATATTTTTGTCGCTTGTATGCTGATCTAATTTCATAGTTCATTACAAATATTAGACTGAACGACAGTAAGAATGAGCGAAAGTTAGAGACAATGGACAATGCTAACAGTAAGAGATGTATCATTTAGGACGTTTTCATATTCGTGTTCTGGGAAAGGATTTGTTTTCTTGGCCTACTGTATACTAAGAGCTAATTCCATAGTCAAACACTACAGCGTCCTCGTTTTTGTTGTATGCAGCACCAAGAACTCAAAAGATTTCTCTAATACTTTCCTCAAACTTCTTTACTTATACATGAACGTAAAACACTATATACAAGGAATTTCCGAAGTCTCTGGTATTGGTTTGGGAGCTTACAAATCCATCGTGTCAAACTGTGGAACTGACCTAAATAAGAATGAAGGGGCAAGCGGGCCGGCGGGGAGGGGGAGGGGGGGGGCACCGTTATACATATGCACAGCGTTTCCAGAGTCATGAGTGGAAAAAGGAGGTTACTGTCAGAGGTGTAGGCTGCAAGGGACCAAGAGGCAGGCAGGCAGGCAGGCAGGCAGGCGAGTAGTAGTTCCGTTGTAAACACAGTGCTCATGTTTCTTAACCGTGAAAATAACGACGTCACGCCCGATATATTGCAACTTCTTGGTGTGAGAGGAAGTGTTCTCTCAAAGCCCCCCCACCCCCCACCCACTCCCCCCCGTCCTAAAACTAGGTATCACGGGCTTACTTAACCTGTCTGGCCTTGAGGTTGTGATGTGTTTGTTTATTGCTGCTGCTCCTAAGGGTTGTTTTTTTTACGGCAATGAAAGCAGCTCAAGGGCAACAAAAACAGGAAACCAAAAAGCCCGCTCAGCTCCCTTCGTGTGTGTGTGTGTGTGTGTGTGTGTGTGTGTGTGTGTTATTGTTGTCATGGTCATCGTTTTAATCCCGTTATTATTATTACCTACTCTTTAACGGCGTGGTAACCTGATTGTAGTATCTTCATGGGTTGAGGGGGCCAACGAATAGGATGATGATGCTGTATGTACACTGAAAGCAAGATAAAAATAGAATCCGCATCAGTGATTTTTTTTATTTACAACAAAGGCGACAACTCAAGGGCACACAAAAAAGTAAACAATAATAAAAAAAGCCCGCTACTCGCTCCTCACAAAAAAATCTAAAGAGGTGGCCGAAAGAGAGGTCAATTTCGGATTACAAGTTAGATTCTGGCTTAAAGAAAAAAAATAAAGAAAAGATAAATTTACAGACAAGGCAATGGAAGAAGTGAGTTGATTTTAAGCAGTCGTGTTGTCAATGTAAAGACGAATGAACGGCTTTTCTGCATCTGCATTTCCTCCAGCCTACGACTTAAACACTTTCAGGAGGGGAGTATCAAGACCCCTCTCCAAAGGACTCTGACCCCGAGTTTTGGATATCTTCTACTTTACACTATAACTCATAAGCTTGACTGTATATCCCAAACTGTTACAACCCAAGAGCTATTCATTTTTCTTTTGTATGATACTTGCAGGAGCAGCGCCATTGCAGATTTTTTTTACTTTTTTTTTCGCGCCCTTGAACTGCCTACTTCCGTCAAATGAAAGATGGTGGTAACATGAATTTATAGACGGTGGTAAGAGCAAAGGATGAATAAATATAAATAGTTTTCAGGAACAGTCATCTTGAAGACTGATTTACATCCTTGTGTTTTAATAGACGGATACAGAGAGAGAGAGAGAGAGAGAGAGAGAGAGAGAGAGAGAGAGAGAGAGAGAGAGAGAGAGAGAGAGAGAGAGACTATAGATCAGAGCATAATCAGAACACACACACACACACACACACACACACACACACACATTGTTGCCTTGTTATCACGATTGAGGGGGAGGGGCCACCGCGGGCTGCCCATTCAAAACACCGTTATTGTGGTGATGGTGATGGTTATGGGGTAAATAGGGGGGGGAGGGGGGGCGACCAGGAAGCTGCGTGAGTCCAGTGCCCGCTCCCGGAATATCACAGATTCTCCCCATTCCTCCATTCCCCATTCCCTGTGTTTTTATTATTATTATTATTATTATTAGTAGTAGTAGTAGTAGTAGTAGTAGTAGTAGTAGTAGTAGTAGTAGTAGTAGTAGTAGTAGTAGTAGTAGTAGTAGCAATAGTATAGTAGTAATAGTAGTAGTAGTAGTAGTAGTAGCAGTAGTAATAGTAGTAATACCAGTAGTAGTAGTAGTAGTAGTAGTAGTAGTAGTAGAAGTAGTAGTAGTAGTAGAAGTAGTAGCAGCATTATCAATATCATTATCATCATTGTTATCTATTTTTTTCCCACGATAAAGAAAACAGGTCAAGGAGGAAGAAAAAAATATACGCTCTGTTATCTTAAGAAAAATAATAATAAAAAAAAACTGAGGAATACACACACACAAGAGTATTCAAATTGTATTGTATTCCTACTTTCCCCGCATCCCAATTTTTACGTTTCTCATTCCTGTATCTTCGCTATTTTCGCCTTCTCCCTTTCCTTTCCTCTTAAGTAACGTCACATCTCCCTCCCCAATTGTTTAAACTTACTTTTATATTATTGCTTTTACTTCTTCCCTATATTCACGTTCCCTCCCCATTCTTCCTTTTTTATCTCCCTTTCCTCATCCCATTCCTTCCCTTTCCCTCATCGCATTTCTCTCCCTTTTCCACTCTCAGTCTCATCCCCTTATCCTTCTATCTCCATCTTCTTCATTCTTCCCATCCCCATTCTCCACCCCATTCATCCCCCATCCCCCATTCCACTCATCCTCATCTCTCCATCCCAGTGATCCCACCCTTCCCCTTTCCTCCCCCTCTCAGGAATGGCTCAGTAAGATCATTGTCTCGTTTCCACCTCACTAATTTTATGAACTTTTTGCTAGTCCTTCCTTCCCTCCTCCCCTTTTTTTTTTTTTCTTTATATATTTCCTCCTCTTCGTCATGCTCCTCGTCCTCCTTCTCCTCCTCCTCGTCCTCTTCCTCCTCCTGGTCCTATAATCTTTTTTTTTCTGCTTCATTTCCTGCTCTAATATCCCTCTTTCCTTGCTCCCAATCACATTTCAAGGACACCAGCTTATAGGAGAGAACATTTTATAACCTCCTGTCTACCATTCTCTCTTT